>NW_004567118.1:29643567-29645977 GCF_000260355.1 Condylura cristata | reverse complement strand
AAAAAAAAAAGTTATAAAGCAATCACTTTCTTTGTAGCAGACCTTTTGGTAATAGTTTACAGTAAGTTTTCTTATGAACATTACAGTAAATTTAGAGTGTTTACAAACTAATTGTCACAGACACCCTTGGGTACTCATCTTCTACCCATTTTCCCTTCATAGGTTTGTGTGTCTCTTTCTTTGTGTAACTGGGGAGTGAACCCTGACTAGCTTGAGATGATCCAGGTGATTCCATTTCTCCCTCCTGATTGAAGGATTTCAGTTTGGTGCCAAGTTTTGGCCACAAGAAGAAAAGGGTACACTGCTGGATATTTTCTGGGAAAGCTTCTCCTTTTTAAAAAGGGAGACACAGGAAGATGTGGTCTTACTTTATATTGTTATGCCACAAATCAAAGGAAAAGACCAAAATCCAATAGAAAGATGAACAACTTGTTCATGGAAAAGGAAATATAAATAGCTCGTGCAATGTGAAAAGATGCTCAATTTTACTCCTAGTAAGGGAAATGCAAATTCAAATTACACTAAGGTACTATTTTCTACCTATCAGACTAAGGTAAAAATGTTTATTAACACATCACAGCAAGAATGGGGGAGAATGGAGATTCTCACATATAGTTTGCTGATGGGAGTGTAAATTGGTGGATCTTTGAGGGAGGGAAACAGTAATTTCTGCTTCCAACATTATTTATTTAGACTGAGTTTTTTTTTTTTTTAGTACTATTATTCCATAGGACTATGATGATGTTAGTACTATTCATGGTTTCTTTTTTAAATTAAATTATTTTTGTTATTGCGGTAACGGTGGGCAGGCCAGGCTGGCAAGGGCTTTGAATGTCAGAAACTTTGGAGTTTATCCTGGTGGCAATAGAGAGCCGAGGTCTTTCGGCACACGAAAGGCAAGAAGGCAAGCAAGGCGTTCCAGGCTGGTCAACTTCATTCCCAGGTCCAGAGCAATTCTTTAAAGGTTGTTGCTGACCAGGTCTCCTAGCTCTTTCAACCTCTCTTCATGATCCCTTGCTGGGGAGACCCGACCTATGATGGGTGTGTGTGTGTGTGTGTGTGTGTGTGTGTGTGTGTGTGTAAGCGCTTATACTTAGGTGAGCATGGCTTCTCAGGCACACACCTTCTGCCTCTGGACCGGGCATCATGGATAACTTCCTCCTGCACGCTTTCTGCCCAAATCCTTATCTGTCTCCCCCTTCGATCCTCCTCCCAGCAAAATAATCATTTGCACCCCCAGCCCTCCACCCGGCCGCAGGGCCACACCTTCTTGGCCCCAAACTGCGAGGCGCGCTGGGGGCCGAGAGCTGGTCTAGGCGCGGTTGGCTGGAGTCGGCGGGCGATTGCCGTCCCCCACCCGCACCTCCAGCCAGGCCCCCGCGGGGCGGGGCCTGGGGCCCAGTTACTTATTGCGGCCACTCTTCTTACCCCTCAGAAGCAGCAAAACGTCTTTGGGCAAGATGGTTGTCTACCGCATCCGCGTGTCCACAGGCTGCTCGCTCTACGCGGGCTCCAACAACCAGGTGACGCTGTGGCTGGTCGGCCAGCACGGGGAGGCGAAGCTGAGGACGTGCCTGCGGCCCTCGCGGGGCAAGGTGAGCTGGCCGGTCCGGAGGTGGGCTGCGCCCTGCGTCCCGAGGCGGACAAGTATTGCCGAGAGGCGCGAGGAGCGCTCCTGGGCCGCGGGGTAAAGCGCCCCTGGGCGATGCTGACGCGGGCTAGCGCTCAGCTAGAGACGCGCCGCGCCGCCTCGGTGGGTCTGAGAAGACACCGTTGCCGCCGCGGCGCCACAGGCGCAGGGGCTCTCTCTCTCTCTCTCTCTCTCTCTCTCTCGCTCTCTTTTTCTTTTTTGAAGGGCAGAGGCTCCCCAGAGCGGTCGCTTGTCTCTTGCTTTCTTATATTGTTTAAAGCTGTTATTTCAAACCTTCCTAATGCTGCTGCATCTCTGACCCTGCGGTCTTAATTATCTGGGGAGGAGTGGGCTGGGGGAACCGCGGGAAGGGCCGGGGGAGTGGGTGGGTGAGTGCGGGAAGGAGGGGAAGAAGCCAAGGAAAGCGAAACTTGAATTTCCCTATCCTTTTCCCCTTTCCCATCACATCTCCTAGGTGTTGGCTCCTGGTTCTTGTTACCTTTTCTCTCCTCCCACCGCAAATTCTCACCGCCTGTCTAGCTCTCTCCAAGGTCCCCAAATCCGATGTCTGTCCCATGGAAGTTTCAAAGGGTCGTGGCCAAGTGAAGACCGTTTCTTTTCCCTCCCTGACCTCTCTTCGGTTTCTCCCACCTGTCACACTTGGCTCCGGCTCTCTGTCTGAACAAGATTTGAGCGCTGTCAATACTATCTCGTGGACATCTCTGGCATCCCTGACCTGACGTCCACCCTAGCGCCCAACCACCAACGAACGCCTCCTGC
>NW_004567118.1:29624757-29643454 GCF_000260355.1 Condylura cristata | reverse complement strand
GCCTCGGAGCGCTGTCGGTTTTCTCTAACCCGCACGCGTTCTCCTGCCTCTTCCTCTTTCTCAGTCTCCCCAGCTACACCCTCCCCACCTCCAGGTCTCCTCTTAGCGAGAATGTTCTCCGGAAAGCCTGCCCACTGGCCGGGCACGCAGCCTCGGTGCTGGTAGCCCCCGGTGTCTCTCAGTCATAACTGGGGTCTCCCGGTTCTACTGCGCGCTCTCTTTAGGGCGCGCTGCCGTGTGGCCAGTGCCCAGCCCCCGCTTGACCCCATCGGTGATTACAGGGAGGAAAAATGAAGGGAGGAGTGCCCACCCCCAGGTTTCTTCCCCTTCCTCAGCGCGGATTGAGGAACTCAGCGTCCCAGAATGGGGCGGCGGGGCCCCCAGCTGGTGTGCGCCGCCGTTCTTTCTGGCTGCTTTTGGCCACTTTTCCTGAAGCCCAGCGGCAGGGCTCCGGAGAGACCAGAGCTCAGCCCGAGTACCCCTTCCGGTAGCACCACCCACGTCGAGCTTCCTCTGTTGCCTGCAGGAAGCAGAATTCCAGGAGGACGTGAAGGAGTACCTGGGGCGGTTGCTGTTCGTGAAAGTGCTCAAAAAGAGCATCCTGCGGGATGACGCGTGGTTCTGCAACTGGATCTCCGTGCAGGGCCCCGGGGCCAATGGGGAGGAGCTCAGGTTCCCATGCTACCGATGGGTGGAGGGCTCTGGCGTTTTGAGCCTGCCGGAGGGCACTGGTAAGCTTGAGGGTGTGTGAGAAGAGGTCGGGGCGAGGGCGGACTGGGGGACTGAGAAGGCACCCTGGAAGGGACAGGGGAGAGGCAAAGCATCATTACCCATGTGCTCACTCCATTTCTAGGCTGCACAGTGGTAGAGGACTCTGAAGGTGTGTTCAGGAAACATAGGGAGCAGGAGCTGCAGGAGAGAAGGAAGCTCTACGGGTTTGCTCTACTCCTTTGCCCCTGAGCCCTGACCCCACAGCCAGTCGAGTGGTCGGACCCTTCCCTAGTCCAGTACCTCATTTCACTTCTACACCACAGGTGGGGTAATTGGAAGGATGGGCTAATCCTGAATATGAATGGGGCCACAAAAGAAGACCTTCCAGTAGATGAAAGATTTCTGGAGGACAAGAGAATCGACTTTGAGGCTTCCCTGGCCAAGGGGTGAGAACAAGAGGGCTGGGTGTGAGGAGGTTCCTGGGTTGATGGAAGCCAAGGGTTGATGGAAGCTCAAGGTGGCTTGCTGCCTGGTTCTAACATTTCACTCTGAGAATAAGTTGATTTGATCTCCTTTCCTGTAGGCTGGCAGACCTAGCTCTCAAAGACTCTTTAAATGTTCTGACTCGTTGGGATGACCTGGATGACTTTAACAGGATTTTCTGGTGTGGCCAGAGCAAGTTGGCTGGTCAGTACACCGAATACTTTTTCCCAGACTCTTCCCCACAAGGTCCCAGGGGCCACAGGCCTAGGTTCCTGTGATAGGCTAGAGCCAAGTGGAGATGGCTTGGTAGGGTTAGTAAAAATTGGGAGCTCAGATCTCATAACATGCTCTACAAATGCCATCCTCAGTACGGGTTCGTGATTCCTGGAAGGATGACGCCTTTTTTGGGTACCAGTTTCTCAATGGTGCCAACCCCATGTTGCTGAGACGTTCCAGTCAGCTTCCTGCCCGCCTGGTGTTCCCTCCAGGCATGGAGGAGCTGCAGGCCCAGCTGGAGAAGGAACTCCAGGTATGGACATAGAGCCTTGGGAGGGCCATTCAGTGAATGGAGATGGGGTTGAGGTTTGTGCTTCTGTGGTACCACTGTGACCCAGCTTGCTGAAGACAGCAAGAAGGGATTCCATAGGAGCGACCTTGAGTGATCATTGGGCAGGTCCCTGACATTCCTCCCTACATGTTTACACTGCATTGTGGAGGAAGAGTGTGAAGTGGCTCATAGAAGCAGAGTCAAAAGGAAGAAATAGTACCGGGCGTTGGTAGGACTCTCCGGAGGGTGTGGGGTAAGAGAATCAGTCCCAGGGGTAGGGTTGTTCATTAGGACTTCAACATGGATCAGTTGGGAGAGGAAACTCAAGAGATTAAAGGGTGAAGCAAACTGGGGTCTGGATCCTGGCTTTGCTGTTTATAAACTACATTCTTGAGGCAAGATACCCAACCTGTCCAGTCACATAAAACATTAAAACTGGGACTAATTCAAGGAATATACAAATGATAACACAGTATACTACCTGCTACAGTGTAGGTGAGTTTCCTTCTCATTCTCCTTTCTGTGCAGCATCAGGGTGAGCACAAGTACCTTATGCTGATAGTGGCCCCCTCTACCACATGCAGGCAGGCACGCTGTTTGAAGCTGATTTTGCCCTGCTGGATGGGATCAAGGCCAATGTCATCCTGTCTTGTCAGCAGCACCTGGCTGCCCCTCTGGTCATGCTGAAACTGCAGCCTGATGGGAAACTCTTGCCCATGGTCATCCAGGTGAGAGGACCCAGGGATTCTCTTCCCCAGTGGGTGGCCCCTCCGTTCAGTAAGCTGTGTTTGTTTGTATTTATTTACCTAGATGCTGATATCAGATGGGGGGCATATGCCTGGCCCCGAGACCTGCCCCTTAAACCCCTGGACCCTCCCTCCATGCCCTTGTGATTCTACCCAGGCACTGCTCCTGCAGGGCCCCCCTCTGTAGACTTTCCCCCTATTTTGCCTGGGCCATCCCTTTTTCCCCTACTGGTGATTCAGGGCCTGGGGACAGAACTGCCTCCTCTGCTGAGACCTCCCTGCCACCGCTAGGGCAGGGGACATATCTTTGTTCTACTAATGGACCACCCACAAGAATTGTGAAAAATCTGGAACCCCTACACATGTTTTCACTGATATCTAAACTATTTTTAATTTAAATCCAAAGATAGGGTTGCTAAGGAAGGCTGCAGTTCCTAGCATGTTGTAAATATTGATATATTTTTCGCATTGCTTAAGTTTGATAAGAGCTGCTGTGATTTGCAGCCAAGAGTGCTGTAACTCGTTGAAAAGGAAAACTTCCCTTATTTAACAGATGGAAAAGTAGGAACTAGGGGTAATGCAAGGCAGTTTGGCAGATAGGAGTCAACTTGGCTGGTTGAACAGCCAGCTCACTGAGCACCCGTTCTGTGCAAAGGTACAGGGTGGGGGGCATCACAGAAAGAAGGGGGTGTGGAAAATCTCCAGGAGTAAGAAGCCCCCAGGGTGGAGATGATCAGGGAGGGGTCTTGGGGGTAGGTTGGGCATGGGCCTTAGAGGAGGGTAAAGACTTAGATGTAGATCTTCAGGCAGGAAGGAGGGGCAGGTCTTCTCCACTGGGCGCAAGACAGGCTGGGCTGAGTGGCCAAGGAGTGACTAAGCATGCAGGAACCAGAAGATTAGTGGACAGTGAGATGGCGTTGGGGAGTGAGGTGAGGGCCAGACTGGTGGGTCACGGACATCAAGCTAAGTCCTGTGAACATGGAAGCGGAGGGGGCTGTTGTGAAAGATGCTGTAATCATGTTGCTTGGGCAACTGTGTTTAGGATGGTTGGAGGAGGAAGGAGATGCAGAGATTAGGGCGACCTGTTAGAGCAGCTGTCCAGGGTGGAGGTGATGGGGGGGGCAGGAAAGGTGGGTGGGACTGTAGAGGAAAATGAACCAGGTCTGGGTTTAAGGAGAGCGGCAAGACCCGTCACGCAGGCACTTGCAGAAATGGGACAAATAAAGAGGAAAAGAAGTTCAGCTAAGTTTTGGTCTGACCCGTTTCGAGGTGATGCGAGATGGCCCACATGCAGGGCTGGCTGGTGGTGTCTCAGGGCAGTGAGAACTGCGCACTTAGGTGTGCACTTAAAAGAAAGGAGAGGCTGAGATTTCTGAAGAGGAGTGTGGGTTTGAATCTTGTCCACACCGAGCAGACTTGCAGGGAAGTGGAGGAGCAGTTTCTGCAGAAGGTGGAGGGCAGAGCAACTTACATGTGTCAAGGGACTGAGTAGGGAGAAGGAGGGGAGGAAGGCAGATGTAGAGAAGTCACCTCAGCCGGGTGGAGAGAGCTGAGAGAGTCTGGAGGGAGAGGGGAGAGGTTAAACATGTCCCTGGTGCACAGAAGCCTGGCGTTTATTCCTTCTCTTCCCTGAACTCTTGTTCTGTTCCAGCTCCAACTGCCACGTATAGGGTCCTACCCTCCACTGCTCTTCCTGCCCACCGACCCCCCGATGGTCTGGCTCCTGGCCAAATGCTGGGTCCGTAGCTCTGACTTCCAGCTTCACGAGCTGCAGTCTCATCTTCTGAGGGGACACCTGATGGCCGAGGTCTTTGCTGTGGCCACAATGAGATGCCTTCCATCCTTACACCCTGTCTTCAAGGTAACTCCTTATTCTCTTCTCTCCTGCCTGCCCCAGGGCACACCCCTACATCTGGAAGCAGCCTCTCTGTGGCCTCTCAGGATGTGGGGAGAGCCAACCAATGACAACAAATGAGTGAGGGAGTGGAATATGGCTTGCTACATATTGGGGTGATATTATTCCCAAGGATGTGAAAACAGCTCAGCGATGTGACTGTGGGAGAGCCTTCCCTTTTTTTTTTCATGTAAAAAGCTCAGATATACATACAGTTTGTAAACAACACACAAACATGACTGAGGATTCCATCCAACGTGGGGAGGGAGGCCATGACATGAAAGTCTGCCTCTCTCATGGGTCAGTTAGAGGGACTTAGGTCGACAATTGTGGCTTGGTTGATAACAGGTAATTAGATCACAGTATTTACTTAGTAACTATTTTTCTTGAGAGTCTGCTATGGGGCAGGAACCATTCTGGATGCCAGTGCTCAGCAAGACAGGCAAGATCCTGCTCTTTGGGGAATTCTGTTTCTATTAAGGGCTATCAGACCACCGAGATGTGTGGCCACATCAGCTCTGACCACGCAGCACACCTGATCAACACAAGTGAAGTGGTGATGAGCTTGGACTGGTGGTCAGGAAAGACTCCCTTGAAGAGGTGATATAGGGAGTGAGATGCCAGAACCAGCCTCGGGCCATGTTGTCCTAAGCAGAGGGAACAGCTAGTGTGAAGTCCTGGGGCGGGAAGAAGCTCGGCATGTTTGAAGAACATGAAGAAGGTGGGTGGAATGGACGAAGGGTAGGAGAGGTGAGTCCATGCATTCCCAGTGGGGGAGATTATGTCCTAAAGGGGGGGCATCTGGTGGGGGAGGGCAAAAAGCCATGTTGGTTATAATACATAGATACAGACTGTATAAAACAGATATGAAGTCTAACTGTGGCATTCACATTTCTGGGAGGGAGGTGAGAATAGGAAAATGTATCTGAACGGTCTCCTTAGGAGAGTGATAATGAAAAAAACCAGAGCGACATCGCATTAGACCTTAAATAAGTCTCTCAGTTATCCTGGAACAATAAGGCAGTAGTTCGCTGAACGAATTACAAATCCACTGAGCGCCCTGGTGTTGCGGGGTCCCTAACTTCATGCCTATTCTTGTCCTGAAGACCTGGCTCCACTTTTGCTCTCCAGCCTCATCTCCTGCGGGAACCTGCCACAGGTGTCTGCTGACTCTGCCCTTCTCTGCTCTCTTCCCTCCAGCTTATAATTCCCCATCTGCGATACACCATGGAAATTAATGCGCGGGCCAGGAATGGGCTCGTCTCTGACATGGGAGTTTTTGACCAGGTAGGAGGAGAGAAAATTCTGGCGACTGTTCTCCTTCCAGTGCTAGCCGTGGGGCAGGTGGACAAGCCTGACCTTGCCTGTCCTGGCCCCTTAGGTGGTGAGCACTGGTGGGGGAGGCCACGTGGAGCTACTCCAGCGGGCTGCGGCCTTTCTAACCTACAAATCATTCTGCCCCCCTGACGACCTGTCTGACCGGGGGCTCCTGGGAGTCAAGTCTTGCTACTATGCCCAAGATGCCCTGCGACTCTGGGAAATCATCTTGGGGTGAGGCAAGGGGAAAGGCAGGGTGCGGAGGAGCGGGCTGCGTGGGCAAGAGGGCTGTGTGCCTGCAGGGAGGCTGGGGCAGAGACGGGGGCGGGGGCTCCCTCTCAGTATCAGCTCCTGCTCTGACCCTTTGGCTGGCAGCTACGTGAAGGGAATCCTGACTCTCTACTATAAGACGGATGAGGCGGTGAAAAAGGATCTTGAGCTGCAGAACTGGTGTCGAGAGATCACTGAAATTGGGTTGCGAGGGGCCCAGGACCGAGGTAAGTCGAGCCTCTCTGCCCTAAGACCACCCAATGCAAGAGTTTCCTCCTTGAAAAACGCCCAGAATCCCCTATGGAAACTTTCAGAAGCATTTCCAACCCCTGTGAAAATGCTCAAAGTTTATCCTAGATTGCATTTTTTTTCTAGTTGGAGACAGACCCTTATCCTATGTACGGAAAATCCACCCCAGCCCCAGATATAGTGAGACCAATGTTTGCCTATATATGCTTAACAACCAACTCTGGAAAAAAAACAAAAACAAAAACTCTGATTTGTAGCATTTGCCTTTTTCCATGTTATATTCCCACCATGGCTACCAGTGGTGGCCAGTGACTTCAATAGGTTTGCTAAATGTCTGAAACGTTAGCACACAGTTGCGCTTGTGAGTCTGTCATGAGCCAGTGCCCCGAGCGGCCTCTGGGCAGAGCTCCCCTCTTCCTCTCTCCACGGCCACAGCCGGTACCGTGGCTGAGCGTCTGTGGCCTGCCCCTCCACCCGGATCTTTCCCTCTCATCTCTCTGTGCTCTGCGTCTGTTCCTGAACTCACAGCTCTGAACCGTCATTCCTCATTGCAGGGTTCCCCGCCTGCCTTCAGTCCCAGCAGGAGCTCTGCCACTTTGTCACCATGTGCATCTTTACCTGCACTGGCCAGCACTCCTCCATCCACCTGGGCCAGGTACTTGCCATGGTGGGCACAGCTGGGCACTTGCATTTAGAGTTGGGGGCAGTGCGCGGGGGCACATCACACTCAGCAGGTGCTGACCCCGGCTGTCTGCCCCCCTCAGCTGGACTGGTTCACCTGGGTCCCTAATGCACCCTGCACCATGCGGATGCCTCCACCAACCACCAAGGATGTGACGCTGGAGACAGTGATGGCAACACTGCCCAACTTTCATCAGGCTTCTCTCCAGATGTCCATCACTTGGCAACTGGGCAGGCGCCAGCCCATCATGGTGAGAACCAGGTGCCTGAGTCCCTGGGGAAGGGGGCAGAGGCGGGAGCTGCAGCACTCCACACGGAGCGTTAGAAGGCTCTCAGCTGTCATTTTCTCTCCATCCAGGTGGCTCTGGGCCAGCATGAGGAGGAGTATTTTTCGTGTCCTAAGACCAAAGCTGTGCTGCTCAAGTTCAGGGAGGAGCTGGCCACCATGGATAAAGAAATTGAGGCCAGGAATGCAAAGCTGGACATACCCTACGAGTATCTGCGTCCTAGCCTGGTGGAAAACAGTGTGGCCATATGAATGCTCCAGCCTGGACGGTCTCTGCTGGCTCCCAACCATGTTGTGACCCCCCGCACCCCCATAGTGCCTTCAGACTCCCCCACCTTCACAAAAGCCCAGTCTTTCCTATTCTCTGCCCTAAAAAGAGTTATCTTTCCATTATCTAGGCCCACAGTGAACAAATTTTATTCTACGCTTCCTTCCCAGGGGCCTTGCTCCTCTTCTTCCTTCCTCTTTTCCTTTCCTATATTCCTTCCTTATCATTCACCTCTGCCTCTAATATAAACTGCCCCAAGAGTACAATAAGGGGGCCCTCCCTGATGGTGTAAGGGGTTAAGTCTCACACTATAAAGTTATCAGCAGCCACTGCAGCATGAGTTCGATCCCCAACCAGGGAGCTGACCCACATGGCACAGCAGACCTCTCCTGTCTCACCCGCTGCTCCCCTCAGCAGTGTATTTCAGTCAGTCAGCCTGTTCTGCTCCCCGCTCTGTCTCTGGTGAATCCTCTCACCCCCCACACCTCTGGCCTACACCCCAGCTCTTGTATGCATAAGTAAATAAATTTAAAAAAAAAGTAGAATAAGGTAATCATACATATTACATAATCAAGCTTAACAGCAAAAAATATTTTAGACAATGAACTTAGATCAAACTAACCTAAATAAAATGTTGGCCAAAAAAATTCAGCACTTCTTTTTAATGTGTCTGCAACCAAAGATAACACAAAGGATTAACAGGATAATTCTCAAGATCTCTTGATTCTCAAGATTTTCATTTCATGGCTCATGAAAAGTGATAAATGGGATTAAACTGATGAAACTAAAGAAGCTGCTCCCAGCTGGAGGTGTTTGGTCTCAGGGTTTTACCTGAGGAATCCACAACTGTAACCCATTTGTGATAGGGAAGCTCCAAATTACAATAATGAACTGAAAAAATACCACACACACACACACATGCAACTCTCCTTATTTTAACTATTGACAACAAAAGAACTAGAAAAAAAATCAGTTTATGTATCTGGTTAAAATTTTGGAAAAGAAACTTAAAAGATTTATTTTATTTTTCAAATATGATTATCTGTGTATGTTTAAAACAGAAATAAACACTACAATAAGGCAAAATTGTTTCCCTTATAATATGAACAAAGTTGCTTCTTGCCCCATTCCCTTTAATTTGGGAGAAGTGCTTGATCTGATTCTTGAAGGAAGAGTAAGAAGCATTTGGCAGAGTTTACTGCTGGAATCTAGAAGACCCCACAGAAGGTGAAGGAGAGCCTGGCGGACTGGCCACACCAGAAATAATGCAGGCACGCATGTAGCCAGTGGTGCAGTGGGGTTGGAGTGAAAAAACGAGAGGGGAAGTGGTGAAAAGAGGCATTTCACAAAGAACATGCTTCATGCCAGGAACAGTCATTAAGAGATTTTAAATATGGGTATGACAGGTCCTAGAATTCAAGCACTCACACAGAGGTATGGGCTTCTCCTGGGAGGACACACCTCTTCTGCTTGGGGGCCACACTCCTCCTGGCTTGGGGGACCCCTTCATTATTTTTGCTTCCTTGCTGGAGACTTTTGTTCTGGCAGCTTTTCTCCTTGCTCAGCTCCTCGGGAGGCCATTATTGAGCAATGGGCTTGCATCAAGTTGAAACTGGGAAAAAGAAGGCAGTTTTAGCGTCCTCCCTGTCAGCAGAGGGGTTAAACTCTCAGTGCTATCAAGCTACTGCCAGCCACTTCAGCATCTGCTGTGGCATAAATTAAATCCCCGCCCCCGCCCCCTGCCAGGGAGCTGACCCACACGGTGCAGCAGACCTCTTCTGTCCCACCTGCTTGCTGCTCCCCTCAGCAGTGTATTTTGGTCAGTTGGCCTGTTCTGGTCCCTGCTCTGACTCTGGTGAATTCTCTCACCCCCCACACCCCAGTTCTTGTATGCATAAGTAAATAAAAAAATAAATCTTTTTTTTTTTTTAAAGAAAGAAAGCAGCTTTATTGCAAGTCAGTTGGTAGTGAGGCAGAAGGTAAACTCAAATCTGCTCCCCAGAGTAAGAAAGAGATATAAAGGCTTTGGGAACTGGGTTGAGGACAAAGGGGTAAAATTTTATTTGCTAGCAGGTTAAGGGCAAGAAATGTGGACGTGACTGACGTTCATTGGCTAGTTCCAGGGAAGTTCATGCATGGAGAAGCGTGAAAATGCTTCTGTCCTCCTCTCCCTTTCTGTCCATCGCCCTCCTCCCCAGCAGTTATCGCTCCAGCTGGTCAGAGAACTCAGCCTAAGGCTAGTTGCTTCTGCTTGCTCAGGCTGGGCTATTTGCTGATAAAACTCTAGGCTCTGCTGTGTCTGCAAAAGCAATTCTGGAAAAAAGTTCAGCTAAGTTTTCTATTTTCTGTAGTCTGGAGTCTGAAAGCAATTTAACCACAGTCACAGGCCCAGCTTTCTGAACCCCATTCTGTGGGTCATTGCCCGGACCAGACTTGCCTTGGCCCTTAAAGAACAAGATTAGTTTAACCATGTGGAAGTTTGGGTGGGGGCGTTCCTGGCAAGTAGCCAAGGGCAGGTGAAGGCGCAAGTGGGCGTGAGTTTAGCTGGAAAGGATATCGGTAAGTACAGTGCAGTCTGAGTTAGACTGAAGCTTTTCTATATGGAATAGCCAGGGGGACACAGAGCTCTGGCCTTGCCATGGCACAAAGGGGCACATGCCCTGGGGAGCCTTATGGGAAAAGTGTCCGAACAGCTTTTTATGGCCCGAAATGGGCCTGGGAGGGAGAAGCAGTAAAAGAGAAGATCACCTCTTGTCAACATAGGGAACCTCTGTCCTCTAGGTGTAGAGAGAACAACTTTTGACTCTGGGTGGTACTTTCTACTCTGAATGTACATAGACACTTCCCCATTCCTTTCCCTGAAAGGAGAGATTTAATAGACTCCGCAGTTGTATTATTTTTCACTTCACTTGAACATGAGACACCTTTTCCCCTTGAGTCAAAGCCATATGAATTGAAGCAAGGAAGTTCTAAGAGAATTAAAAGGCCCTCACACAGGAGATGTCAGAATTTCTGATGACAAAACAACCAAAGAAGTATTTTTGCCAAAATTATCATATGTTTCACTTTACTTGAAGTTGAGACATTTTTCCTCTTGATTCAAAAGCCGTATGAATTGGAAGCATGGAAATTCTAAGAGAATTCAAAGGCCCTAGCAGAGGAGATGGTTGTTTCGGATGACAAAACAACCAAAGAAGTATTTTTTAAAAATATTTATTTATTTATGCATACAGAACTGGGGTAGAGGCCAGAGGTGTGGGGGGCGGTAAGAGAATTCACAAGAGACAGAGTGGGAAGCAGAACAGGCAGGCTGATGAAGCACACTGCTGAGGGGAGCAGCAGGTAGGTCAGGAGAGACCTCTCCTGTCCCCTCTGGGGCTGGGGATCGAACAGGTGCTAAAGCAGCATCTGACAGCTTGGCAGTGCTGTGCTTTAATCTATTGCGCCACCAAGGAAGGCCCCCAAGGATGTATTTTTGCTGAAGTAATCAAATCCTCAAAGGATGGTTTTCTGTATATCCCATGGATAACAAAGGAAAATAATTTCCTTCAGAAAGCATGTCTGAGTCAGAGGTATTACAAAATGAGGTGATCTTCAAATTAGTTTCTGGGCCTCCTTGGTGGAGCAGTAGTTAAAGTCTCAGCATCATCAAACTATCTGCAGCCACTGCAGCATGAATTTCATCCCCACATGGCGCAGCAGACCTCTCCTGTCTCCCCTCAGCAGTGTGTTTCAGTCAGTCTGCCTGTTCTGTTCTCTACTCTGTCTCTGGTGAATCATCTCACTCCCTGCACCTCTGGTTTATACTCCAATTCTTCTATGCATAAATAAATAAAATAAGTATTTAAAAAGTTAAGTTTCTGTTTTGCTTGATTATAAGAAGTTAGTAAGTGCTTAAAAAAACTAAGATAAGAAATTTCAAAGATGAGCTGGCGTGGGAATAATGTAGCAATAAAACCAAAGCTGATAATGCTTCAGATATAATAATTTTTTAAAGATTTATTTATTTATGCATACAAGAACTGGGGTACAGGCCAGAGGTGCAGGGCAGGAAGGGGTGTGAGAGGATTCACCAGAGACAGAGTGGGGACCAGACAGGAAGATGGGGTGAAATACACTGCTGAAGGGTGCAAAAGGCAGACAGGAGGGGTTGGCGGCACCATGTGGGTCAGCTCCCTGACCAGGTATTGAACTTGTGCTGCAGTGGCTGCTGATAGCTTGATAGTGCTGCGCTTTAATCCCTTCCACCACCAGGGTGGTGATATGATAATTTTAAAGAGAGATTCTTTTTAAGTTGGAAGAAAGTAAATGTTGGAAAAAAGACATCTTTAAGCCAAGTAATTTATTATACTTATCACCTTCTACAAATATATTATTTATTAAATGAAATAAAATGTTTATTGAGGGCCCTCCCTGGTGGCGCAGCGGGTTAAAGCGCAGCACTGAGAAGCTAAAGCCACTTCCGCATGAGTTCAATCCCCGCCTGCCCCGGAGGTGACCACATGGCGCGGCAGACCTCTCCTGACCCGCCCGCTACTCCCCTCAGCAGTGTACTTAGTCGATCTGCCTGTTCTGCTCCCTGCTCTGTCTCTGGTGAATCCTCTCACCCTCGGCATCTCTGGCCTGTACCCCAGTTCTGTACAAATAAATAAATAAATCTTTAAAAAAAAATGTTTATTGAATGAGCTTCAAAAAAAGTCTTATTATATTTTTCATGTTGTAAAATGATGTTTTCCCCCTCCCTTCCTCTCTTATTTTTTGCAAAAGGATATTTGTGTGTGTGTGTTGATGCTTTAATGATTTTTTAAAATAATAGTTTATTTTTACATCATTTTGTACATTTTTTTTCATCTCAATTGTAATCCCCGTGGGTTTCCCATCACCGAGTCACCCATGTGCCATCACCATAGTCCCGTGCTCTTAAACCTCCCCCCCCCCGGTTTTTGATCCCATTCCCCAATCTACCCCCACAAAATGTCTCTGGTATATGGTTGTTCATTATTCTTGTTATTTTCTCGCCTGGTCCATTATACTCCTGCTATGAGTGAAACCATCCGGTATTTTTCTTTCTCTTTCTGGCTTATCTCGCTAAGCATGATCTTTTCCAGCTCCATCCAAGTTGCTGCAAAAGACATGTGTTTCTCTTTTTTGGTTGCTAAGTAATATTCCATTGTATATATGTACCACATCTTTTTAATCCAGTCATCTACTTTTGGGCATTTGGGCTGCTTCCATGTTTTTCCAATTGTAAATAAAGCAGCAATAAACATGGGGGTGCAGGTATCTTTTTCAATCAGTGTTTTTGTGTCTTTTGGGTAGATACCTAGGAGTGGGATTGCTGGGTCGTAGGGAAGTTCCATGTTAAGCAGTTTGAGGAGCCTCTAGTTTTCCATAGTGGTTGTACTAGTTTGCATTCCCACCAGCAGTGCAGGAGAGTTCCTTTTTCTCCACATCCTCGCCAACATTTGTTGTTGCTAGTTGTCTTAAGATGTGCCATTCTCACTGGGGTGAGGTGGTATCTCATTGTGGTTTTAATTTGCATCTCCCTTATTATGAGTGATGTTGAACATTTTTTCATATGCCTGTTGGCCATCTGCATTTCCTCTTTGGAGAAGTGTCTTTTTAGCTCTTCTGCCCATTTTTAATGGGGTTGTTTACTTTATTTTTGTTGAGTCTCGTCAGTTCTCCGTATATTTTTGTGATCAGTCCTTTATCACTGCTTTTGTGTGAGAAAATGTTTCCCCAATTAGTGGGCTGTCTGTTTGTTTTTTGTAATGTCTCTTTTGCTGTACAGAAGCTCTTTAACTTGATGTAGTCCCATCTATTTATCCTTGCCTTCACTATTGTGGCGTTGGGTGTTCTGTCTTTTTTTTTTTTTTAAAGATTTATTTATTCATTCATACAGAACTGGGGTACAGACCAGAGATGTGGAGGGTGAGGCAGAACAGGCAGATCGACGAAGTACACTACTGAAGGGAGCAACAGGCGGGTGAGGAGAGGTCTGCTCGCCATGTGGTCACCTCCGGGGCAGGCGGGATCGAACTCATGCGGAAGTGGTTTAGGCCTCTTAGTGCTGCGCTTTAACCTGCTGCACCACCAGGGAGGGCCCGTGAATTCACCATTTTTATGTATCCAAGTCTTAAGATTCTTTCTGTGTAAGTCATCAAGGATTTATGGCATCTGAACTTTCTGTATGGCATCCAGAACTATATATCGCCATCTACTGTCTAATCTAGCAAGTTGATAGAATCACACCCAAATGTGCAAAACAACACTTCAATCTCAGAATCCTTAAATCCATTTAAACTGACAATTTCAATCTGATGCAAAATAATGTTTTTCCTTGGCTGATTGCCCTCAAAATCCATTTCCTAGAAGAGTTCTTGGAATTGTGTGTCATTATTAAGCAAATATCTCTAATCCTCTTAATATACAGACTTTACCAAGATCTGATTTCAGCTTACTATCTTGTGCATTTATATGTATGCTGTGATTCTGTTTGATTAAACTCTATGATGTGGGTCCTGAGGGGAGTGGTTGTTTTGGCAGGTCTAACTAGGGAGGGGTAGCTACTTCAGGAAAGGAGAATGAAGGAGGGCCATCTCTAAGTGGATAGCAAGAGTGTGACTCATTTCTTGGAGGACCATTGAACTATGGGATTTCACTTAATGGGGGTGGGCAGAAGATAAAGTTCTATGAACATTTTCCCAAAGCCAAAACCCAATTGTCAAAATAACATTAGATATACACAATGACAGATTACGGTTTTTGATTTAAATATTTTCTGTTATGTAAGAGCCTCTGATATCAGAGGAGTGAGTGAGAAGTGAATAAGCCTGAATAAAATTATTTTTTGCATGCAATATCAGGCAACCATTTTGCTTAAAACTGATAAAACAACCGTGGCTCCCCAGAATTGGTGAAACCCATTTTGGGTATGATGCTCTAATATACCCAGCCTTCTTCCTTTCTGGGAACCATAATTGGTCTAACAGTCCAAAAGTTTTTATATTGTTCTATAGAAGAGGTTCTCTTGTTCCACAGTTCTGGCTTCAGGTGTTCTCTTCCAACTGGCTACAAAAATAACTTTCATTTTTTTTTCACCAGATTCCAAGAACTATCATGGTCTCAGAACCTATAATATTCATGAGAATTTCCTTGGCATCCACTCCATTATTGCCAGATGCCTAACTCACAGGGTGGGAGAGCAGGGAGAGAGGAAGCATGCTCACTAGTCTCTCCTTATGGTGGCATGAATCCCATTTAAGCATCCCCTTCATGACCTAATTATTTCTTAAGGACCTCACTTCTAAATACCTCACATTAGGAACAGGATATGAATTGGTGGGGGTGGGTGGAGGGAAGATGACAAACAAGCATTCAATCTATTGCAGAAAGAAACTGAAGCATTTTTTTTTAAAGATTTATTTATTTGTGCATACAGAACTGGGGTACAGGCCAGAGGCTCAGGGGCGGTGAGAGGCTTCACCGGAGACAGAGTGGGGAGCAGAACAGGCAGATCCACGAAGTACACTGCTGAGGGGAGCAGCGGGCGGGTCAGGAGAGGTCTGCCACGCCATGTGGTCACCTCCGGGGCAGGCGGGAATCGAACTCATGCGGAAGCGGCTTTTAGATTCTCAGTGCTGTGCTTTAACCCGCTGCGCCACCAGGGAGGGCCCGAAACTGAAGCATTTTATCTCATTTTTCTGAGTGGAGATGATGAAGGCAAAAGTAAAAGAAGCCAGGAATGCCAATTTTTAAAAATATTTGTTTATTTATGCATACAGGGGCCATGAGAAGTTTCACCAGAATCAGAGTGAGGAGCAGAACAGGCAGATCCGTTGAAATATACTCCTGAAGGGGACAGCAGGCAAGATAGGAGAGGTCAGCTGCACCATGTAGATCACCTCCAGGGTGGGGATCGAACTCACACCAAGCATCCATGGCCAGCTTCTCTTTAACCCGTTGCACCACCAGGGAGGGCCCAGAATGCCAATTTTTTTTTAAAAAAGATTTATTTATTTGTACACACAGAACTGGGGTACAGGCCAGAGACTCAGGGGCGGTGAGAGGCTTCACCAGAGAAAGAATGGGGAACAGAACAGGCAGGTCGACGAAGTACACTCCTGAGGGGAGCAGCGGGTGAGTCAGGAGAGGTCTGCCACACCATGTGGTTACCTCTGGGGCAGGCGGGAATCGAACTCATTCAGAAACTGCTTTTAGATTCTCAGTGCTGTGCTTTAACCCGCTGCGCCACCAGGGAGGACCCAGAATGCCAATTTTTAAGACAATGAGTGTGACACACAAATTCACTCGTTTCTTCAAGGATGTAAGGGAGACAGTTGAAAATAGGTAGAAGTATTATAAGTTTAGTTCCCATGTCTGGAGGAAATCATCAAAGACCATTAGGCATATGTTATCCATCTACCAATTTATAGTTACAAGGCTGGCATGAATTATGGACATACTCTACCAGACCTGACCAAAATTATATATGCACAAGCTAAGTAGCATACAAAGAGTTAGAACACTTATAGTTGCATGTTCTCTATATATAATAAACTAGAGCAATGATTATATTTTTTAATAAGCCTTTTAAAAAACTGTAACAGTCATCTGTAGGTCACTGCATCCTAAGAAATCCTAGTATACATTTTTCCTCAAGTGCTCCTGGATCATTCTCCAGAATTGATCACATATTGGGCCACAAGACAAACATCAACAGATATGTTAAGATCAAAAAAATTCCAGCTATCTTCTCTGATCATAAAGACATCAAACTAGAAATAAATCATGAAAAGAAAGCAAGGAGCCCACTGATTTCATGGAGATTGAAATCTACACTACTGGAAGACCATTAGATTAAAAAGGATATTAAAGAAGAAGTTAAAAAGTACTTTGGGTTGAATGGCAATACTTTCCAGAATGTAGGGGACACAGCTAAAGCAGTAATAAGAGGAAAGTATATAGCAATACAGGCTTACATCAAGAAACAAGAGAGAACTCAAAGAAACAACCTAATCTCCCATCTCAAAGAACTAGAAAAAGAATAACAGAAAAGCTAGTAGAAGAACAGAATTTAAAAAAATCAACAAAACCAAAATTTGGTTCTTTGAAAAAATAAACAAAATAGACAAACCTCTAGCCAGCCTCACAAAGAAAAATGGGAGAAAACACAAATAAATAGGTTCATAAATGAAAGAGGACAAATTACAAGAATTAGCAGAACTCAAAAGAATAATCAGAGACTACTATGAACATTTATATGTAAATAAGTTCACACTTTAGAAGAGATGGACAAATTCCTAGAATGATATAATGATCCAAAGCTAGATAAAGAAGAAACAGAATACCTAAACATACCAATTCTAAGTAGTGAAAGTGAAACAGTAATCAAAATACTCCCCAAAGCAAAAGCCCAGAAGCAGATGGCTTCCTAAATTAATTCCATCAAACGTTCAAAAATGAATTAGTGCCTATCTACACAAACTCTTCCAAAAAATTGAGAAGGAAGTACTACTACCAAATATATTCTATGAAGCCAACATTAAACTAATACCAAAACCAAACAAGGATAGCACAACAAAAGAAAACTACAGACCAAATTCCCTAATGAACACTGATGCAAAAATCCTCAATAAAATATTCACTAGCAGACTCCAACACATTAAAAAGATAATACTCCACGATTGAATGAGATTTAACTCCAGAGACAGGAGGATGGTTCGACACCCAAATATCAATTAAAGTTATCCAACACATCAACAAATAGAAAAATAAAAGCCATATGATCAATAGATGCTGAGAAAGCATTCAACAAAATTCAACCATCTGTAGTGAAGGCCCTTGAAATTCTTGGGATAGGAGGAACTTACTTTAGCATGATAAAAGCCATATATGACAAACCCATAGCAAATATTTTTTTCAATGGTGAAAAACTAAAAGCCTTTCCTTTAAGATCAGGAACAAGACAAAGATGTTCATTCTTGCCACTGGAAGTTTAGCAAGAGCAAGAAAATACATACAAGGAATCCAAACAGGAAAAGAAAAAATAAAGCTATCACTATTTGCAGATAATATAATATACATAGAGAACCCTAAAAATTCCATAGAAAAACTAATCCAAACAATCAACCAGTTTAGTAAAGTCACAGGATACAAAATCAACACACAGAAGTCAATACCTTCCTATATTTGGAAGAAGAAATCAAGTAAATAGTCCCTTTTATAATTGAAACAAAAAAAAATCAAATACTTGGGAATAAACCTAATGAAAAGGGTGAAGGACCTATACAAAAAAAATTATAAACATTGTTATAAGAAATAGAAGAACACAAAAAAAATGGAAAGATATCCCCTGCTCATAGATTAGAAGAATTAACATTTTCAAAATGGCCATCCCACCAAAAGCAACTTACAGATTCAATGTTATTCCAAGAAAAATCTCAATGACATTCTTCAAAGAAATAGAACAAATATTGATGAAATTCATATGGAGCCACAAGAAAACCTGGAGTAGCTAAAGCTCTCCTGCCTAAAACAAAGGAGAACTCACACTTTAGACTTCAAACTATACTACAAAGCCATAATAATTAAAAAAATATTATGGTACTGGAATAAAAACAGACACACAGAGCAATGGAACCAAATAGAAAACCCAGAAATAAAGCCAAACAAATATAGACAACTAATCTTTGACAAAGGAGCAATGAATATGCAACTAAACAAGGACAGTTTGTTCAATAATGGTGCTGGGAAACTGAACCCCCACATGTAAAAGAATGAAACTAGACAAAAATCAACTCAAAATGGATAAAAGAACGTAAGACCTGAAACCATAAAATATAGAGAAGGAAACATTTTTACAATACTACAAGACATACATCTCAGTAGCCTCTTTAAAGACTCATCCTCCAAAGCAAAGAAAGTGAAGGAAAAGATAAACAGCTGGGACTACATCAAACTTAAAAGCTTCTGTGCAGCAAAAGAGACATAAACCAAAACAAAAAGACACCCTACTGATCGGGAGAAAATTTTTGCCCAATACAACTGATAGGGATCACAAAGAACTCACAATACTCAATAAAACCAAAATAAACAATCCAGTCAAAAAATGGGCAGAAGGGGGCCCTCCCTGGTGGCGCAGCGGGTTAAAGCACTGCACTAAGAAACTAAAGCCACTTCCGCATGAATTCGATCCCCGCCTGCCCCGGAGGCGACCACATGGCGAGGCAGACCTCTCCTG
>NW_004567118.1:29613324-29623024 GCF_000260355.1 Condylura cristata | reverse complement strand
CTTTTTATAGCTTGAAAAAA
Organism: Condylura cristata; assembly: GCF_000260355.1. Lineage (NCBI taxonomy): Eukaryota > Metazoa > Chordata > Mammalia > Eulipotyphla > Talpidae > Condylura > Condylura cristata. Next base: position 29,623,004 of record NW_004567118.1, on the reverse strand, counting down.
AAACAGCTTCCTGACTTTGCTCTGAAAGTTCAAAGGAAAAGCTGGCTCAGGATATTTTTTCATAAGTAAAGCTCATCACATGTACCCATCAAGACCACATTGTATATTTCTATAAAATTATAGAGCATTAAGTTCCATTAATTAGTTTTTTATAAAGTGAGCACATGTCAAACATTTGTTTTATCTATTCATGAGGGAACAAACATGGTGGTAAATCTGGCTCCTAAAAGAGTGGGAGAAATAAGTATTTTAATCACTGAAGTAGAGAATGCAGGATGGAGTAAGAGGTAAAATAGATGAGTGTTCTGCAGGGTGATATTCCTATAACCTTTGGGGTTGTCATTTGTCCTGGCTGGAAACCATCAATGTTGCTAGTGGACAAACTTCACTGTTTCGTTACTGAAGAAGAATCACTGGTAATACTTTCTGTTTTCTACACAAATGGTCTTGACAAAATGGTCTTGATGGAAATGGTTTTTTTTTTTTTAAAGAGTTATTTATTTGTGCATACAGAACTGGGGTACAGGCCAGAGGCTCAGGGGCGGCGAGAGGCTTCACCAGAGACAGAGTGGGGAGCAGAACAGGCAGATCCACACTGCTGAGGGGAGCAGCGGGCGGGTCAGGAGAGGTCTGCCACGCCATGTGGTCACCTCCGGGGCAGGCGGGAATCGAACTCATGCGGAAGTGGCTTTAGCTTCTTAGTGCTGTGCTTTAACCCGCTGTGCCACCAGGGAGGGCTGGAAATGGGGTTTTACAAGTGCAAGCAGCATTAGGGTTCAGTATTAAGTGGTAGCTCCAAGAGAATCAACATAACAAATGAATCCTTATTCAGTTTCTTCACTTGATAGATAGATAGTTTCAATTTGACACAAAATTTGTATTTGCATGCTACAGCAGCCTCTGCTGGAGAAAAAATAAAATTCCCAAGAATGTGTGTGGTTTTTTTAAAAGATTTATTTATTTGTGTATACAGAACTGGGGTACAGGCCAGAGGCTCAGGGGTGGCGAGAGTCTTCACCAGAGACAGAGTGGGGAGCAGAACAGCCTGACTGACGTCTGACGAAGTACACTGCTGAGGGGAGCAGCAGGTGGGTCAGGGGAGGGTCAGGAGAGGTCTGCCCCGCCATGTGGGTCACCTCCAGGCAGGAATTGAACTCATTCGGAAGTGGCTTTAGCTTCTCAGTGCTGTGCTTTAACCCACTGCGCCACCAGGGAGGGCCCCAAGAATGTGTTTTAATAAACACATTCTTAAACACATTACCTTAAACTCATTCTGATGATAAGAAGATCCCAGTGCCAGATTCCCTTCATTTCCTGCTTGATTCAAAAGCGATTAAAATAATATTCTTACAGATTAATGAACTTTATTACATTCTTTCTGACCCTAGATAATTTTGAAAGGTTTATTTGCTCTTTCCATTGCTCCTCATTTCTTCCTCTATGTCCCCTCTTCCCATTTCACTGGGATATAATTGACATGTGACATTTTATCGTTTTTAAATTATACAGCACAGGGATTTGATATGCATACATTGTAATAGGATTCCCAGCAGCAGTGTTAACCAACATCGCCACTGTGTCTACCAGCTGCAAACACTGTCTGCCCCTCCTCCATGGACGGCTTTTGGGTATGTAGGGGACAGTAGAGAGTTCTCTGGAGCCAGGTTGGAGATGATCAAGACCTCGGCAGAGAAGTGTAGACAGAATCACCACCTGATTTTCTTCATTGTTTTGGCTATTGGTTAGAGTGGGCATTTGGCCTCTAGTTATGTCAGCTTCACCAAGGTAAAGGTACGTGGATTCACTTTAGAGTAAAATTCAGAGAGATGGCAATAGCTGAGGCTGATTGATAAGGAAAATGGAGGGCCAGCACCCACCAGTGCTTCCTTAGGATGAACTGAAGCTGGGATGGGGTCAGAGCCCCAGCGGGGGTAGGCGTTGAGGTGGGACAGACAGAACCTTACACCCAGGCCTCAGGTTTCAACCCCATTTGTTGGCAAAATGTTTGCTGTCCCACGGCCCCACCATACTGTCAGCTGCCAGGAGGCTGAGGAAGCTGTCAGCAGAGGCACAGTGGAGACTACTGGACCCTCTGCAGAATCATCCAAACGTCGCTGTCAGAGATGGCTGACAAACTGGTCAAATCAAAAGTTATGTTCCTGCCTCGAATGGTGCCGATCCAGAAACAGAAAGATTCCCTCCCCTTGATTTTTTATGATCCAGAATTTCGGCCCACACACAAAGAAGGTGCCAGCGCCTTCCCCAGGAATGGGGATCCCCCATGGGATGAGAAAGCTTCCCTTTGCCCCAACCCCTGCAGCCCCCTCGGAGCATTCTGTTCCCCATTTCAGTTGCCCCCTGTTTGCTATGACTTTAGGATTTAAATTTTTTAGTGCTTCATTCTTTGTGTATTTGTATTAATAAAGCAATCCTTTGTATTAATAAAGCATGTCCCTCTCCACTTAAGAAAGAAGATGATCTGATGTAATGAGTGTCTCTTCAGAATGCTGAAATACTTGTATCTCCCTCTCTGGTGAGATTTCATTTTAAAGAAAATTATTCTCAAAGCAAATTTATGTCTTAGTTTCTCTACAAGAAGTAGCTGTTTTTTTCTTTTAGGAAGAGAACATCTTTTCGTATAAAAAATATTTCACTCTTTTCTTCAAGACTTTTAAAGAGCCGTGAAGCGCTTTTAGATGTTTCAGATTCATGATGTTTAAAGATGTGCACTGATAAGGCTGCTTCTGTCCAGCTGGGATCTGGGCAGTGGTCTCAGCTTCCTTGGCACGGGGCAGGCTTTGCTTATCTTCAGCTGCAGGGACTGCTCAAAGGCAGCATGTGGGGAGTTGTTAGCAATAATGACAGCCCACCTGGACTAGCACTCTGGTTTCCCTGGCTGTATAGGGTGAAGCCCATTAATCCACTTCCTTTGGCAGTTCAGATGTGGATACAGAAGACTGTCCATAACACACAGCATTCTCCAGGGAAGCAGGGTGCTAGAGGAAACTCGGGGCCTCTTGGGAGCACCAGGGGCTCCCTGGAGCTTGAGCAGTCAAGGCAATGGCAAGAGTATTCCGATATTTCTTCTTCCAACCAGGATTCTCCCTCTTGACCTGTGTCAAAGACCCAAGCACAGACTGTCACCCACTGGGCCACAGGTGGTCCGATTTCAGGGATCGCTCCAGAGTGGATGCTGGTGCTCTGGGCTTGGCCCTTTTAGGCTCGATCCCCTGGTAATAGTGGCAGAAGCACAGCCCTCTGGGGACCAAGCTCAGAATGAAGCCAAGCAGCAGAAGCTCAGTGCCATAGAAAAGTCCAGTCCATAAAGAGGCTCAGGTCCTGTGGCTACAACAAGGTTGGTCATGTAACTGGTGTCTGCAGCCAAAAGACAAGTGGTTCCCCAGAGGGAGTTGCTGCTGAGGCTAGAGAGCCCCAGGGAAGGAGGGAGTGGGGCGACTCATAGGAATATAAGGGACTGCAGAAGGTGGTGGATTCATTCAGACTTCGGGATTCAAGTTTTTGGATCTTCAGCAGTTGGGGTCAGCAGATTCCGGCCCTCACCGTGCGGATCTTGCAGAAGGCTGTTGTGGGCCTCTGAAGATGGAGGCTTTCAGCAGTCAACTTCAGAGGGGAAAAGTTCGGTGGCTTTGCAAGTAGCCAAGGGACTCAAACTGCTCCCGGCTTTGCTGCTGTTACAGCCTGGCAGGGAAGGCAAAGACCAGCAGCCTGGTGCCTGGCTGAGCTGCGTGAGGGTGCTGCTGCAGCTGCTGTTTTGAGTGTCGCTTATGTGGTGCGGCGCTGGGGCATCTTGGCAGCTCACAGAGCTTCTCCTGCTGCGTCTCCTGTTGACTTTGTGAGTTGGAACCTGGCCTGAGTCGGGCTGCCTTGTGCTCCGATTGGCAGCGGCAGGAAGGACCCATCTTGGGCACGTGGCCTTTGTTGGGAGAGGAGCCCTGTGTCCTCAGTGGTGGGGAGATGCCATTTTAACTGCTTTTGTTCAGGACTGGAAAACACTGAACATGCCTTTAGGTGAGGAAAAGGCTATTATTGGCCTCAGTAACTCTGCTTTGTCCTGGTTTGTTAAATAAATCCCTTTATTGTTGCTCCCTGAGGTGGTTGTTCCAGGATGTGGGATGTCCAGTCCTGGGGACAGTCCCTTTCCCAGTGTCCCTTCTGACTGCAAAGTGGGCAGACCCTCATAAGGGGATTTGGGCAGGCTTTGGCCCAATGACCCATTTTGCCACTCTGTCTTGTGGAGAAACTCACTTGGGAAACTCACACAAAGCCGAAAGGGCAGCTCTACTGAAACTTTTCCCAGAGTGAACCCCAGGACCCACTCTCCAAATCCAAATATCTCCAAAAATGACTTCAGTTGGACACAAAGGAACTGGAATAGTCCATGGACCCTCAAAGCCACCAGCCAGGCTCCCTGTCATAACAGAGCCCCACACTGAAGATTCAACAGAGATGGGGGAAAGAAAGCTCCAGAAAAAAAAATTAGGAAGGGAAGAGAGCTAGGAAAATTCAGAAAGGAAGCCACCATTTATTTGAACTCTATAAGAACAAAGATGGAGGAGCATTTAAGAACTTAGAAAAACTCTCTGAACAAAGCCTCTTTCTATTAACACAAGAAAACTGAATTCACCAAAGATAGCAATAATAAGAGAGTGAGGTCAGATCCCACACAAAACTATGCTAAGGGAAAAAAAGAATAAAGAACAAAATTACAAGTGAAGAGAACACACACAGGCCCCTCGTAAAGCCATACAACCAAGCGCCAGGGAACCTGAGGTAGCTCAACTAGAGATAAGCTGACAGCAGAAAGTTCCAGCCCCCTTTGGCAGGAGAGAACCCTGCCTCCCCCCTCAGTAAAAGACCCAGCCTGACCCTATAAAGACCGGCTCTCTCCATCTCGGGGGTGACCCTCGGCCGGCAGGTAGTCGTCCCTCACCGACTTTCAATAAAGCCCACTTCGGTCTGATACTCTTGGCCTCCTCTCCTTTCTAACATTCTGGTGCCAAAACCCAGGGCAAGGAGCAGAGTTAGGCCCCAGCCTGTATGCCTCATCATCCTCCAGGACTCTCCTTCCTCCCTCTTCCCTCACACTAAGTTTCCCTCCTTTTGTAACAGGGTGGTCCCCAGGAAAAGGGGCAGTTCTGGGTTCCCTGCCCCACCCAAAGGAGGGTGGAGCTGAGCAGAGAAGAATCTAGAGAGGAGATGGAAGAGGGAGGAAGGAGGACGGAGAGGCAGGAGACCCGAGGGAGGCACATGGAGCAGAGAGACATGTGAGGAAGTGGCTCTTGTTTCTTGGTCCAGGACTGGTTGAAACAAACGTGGGTGAGAGACCCATGGGGAGGCTGACTAAGGCAGTGTTTATCTTGATCTTGATTTTGCTCTTTTCCTCCCAGACTTGTCTGGACATTTCTGACCCATTTCTGTGGGTCCCTGCCAGAAGGTGCTTTAAACTTGTGGCGGGCTTTCAGGCCTTGCTTTGAGCCAATCCCTTTTGGGTGGACTTTTTGTGTTTGATTTAGAAATTATGTTCTTTACCTTTTCTGTATTTCGCACTGATTGTATTAAAGTTCCTTTCCATTAAAGTTCTTGTATGTTTTGTCTTGATGTGGTGGATGGCAGGACTTATTTAGAGCAGGCAGGTTTCGGGGTTCAGAGGTGTCCCTCTCCCTGCCCCGTAATACTTTCACTTAGGAAAACCCTCCTGGCCTAACAGCAGCCAGTCAGTGATCCGGGTCCTTGTTCCTAGCAGCCTCAACGCCACGAGAACAGAGAAAAGACTTGTCCTAGTCCTATATTGGACCTCCTGGTGAACCTCAAATCTGCTCCTCCTCACTCACCTTTTCTATATCTGCCTTTTCTGGTCATCAGGGAAGGACCATTGTGCCATCTTGCCCAACCACATCCCCACCGGGCAGAGATGAAGGTAAAATCCCCAAGACCTGACCCCAACCAGACTGCTGACTCCTGTACCCTCACCACTCCCTACCCCTTGTCCTGCTTAAGTCCCTTCCTGTCTCTTCTCCCTTCACCTGGGCTTCACCCTTCCTGTAGTTAAACCAGAGACATCTGCTTCACTCAGGAGGATTCCATTCAGTCTGACCTTCAGTCATTAAGGTCTCCCTTTAAGGACCCCTTTGGCCTTTCCAACAGTCTCTGCCTCCACTCCCCATTCGGGCAACACCCCATCACCACCACACCCATCACCAGCTCCCCTCTGGGATTCCTCCTCTACACCCTCTCCAAAATGGGATTAAAGCCAGTTATAGAAGCCAAATGGCTTATTCAGCTCTCCACCCAAATCTGGCCCACTTACAAACCAGACAATAACAACCAGTGGCCTGAATTTGGCACACTTGACCTGACATTTTACAAGATTTACATGATTTCCTCCATCAAGACGGCAAATGGCTTGAGCTTCTGCACGAGCAGGCTTTTTTCACTCTTTGTTCTCACCCTTTTCTCCTCAACACCTGCCTGCTTCATCAAATCCTTCTTGCAGACACCCCCCTTAAAAACACCCATCCAGATCTTAATACCCCAAGGACACCCTCACCAGTTTATTGGCCGATCTGCCCCCGATACTCCATGTAAACTCCAAAAACTGGAAGAAGGAACCCAGGCCGCCAAAAAGGACCTAATATATATGGCCTCCAAGGTCTTCAATAAGATAAAACCAGAATAAAGGGAAAAAGTGCACACTGAGGCTAAATTTCAGCCCACCTCCAAAGCAGATCCGATCTCCTCCTCAGCCCCACCCTCAAGCTGTTTCCCCCCTTAGTAAATGACCCAGGTTCCCTGGCGCCTGGTTGTATGGCTTTACGAGGGGCCTGTGTGTGTTCTCTTCACTTGTAGTTTTGTTCTTTATTCTTTTTTTTCCCTTAGCATAGTTTTGTGTGGGATCTGACCTCACTCTCTTATTATTGCTATCTTTGGTGAATTCTGTTTTCTTGTGTTAATAGAAAGAGGCTTTGTTCAGAGAGTTTTTCTAAGTTCTTAAATGCTCCTCCATCTTTGTTCTTATAGAGTTCAAATTAATGGTGGCTTCCTTTCTGAATTTTCCTAGCTCTCTTCCCTTCCTAATTTTTTTCCTGGAGTTTTCTTTCCCCCATCTCTGTTGAATCTTCAGTGTGGGGCTCTGTTATGACAGGGAGCCTGGCTGGTGGCTTTGAGGGTCCATGGACTATTCCAGTTCCTTTGTGTCCAACTGAAGTCATTTTTGGAGATATTTGGATTTGGAGAGTGGGTCCTTGGGTTCACTCTGGGAAAAGTTTCAGTAGAGCTGCCCTTTCGGCTTCGTGTGAGTTTCCCAAGTGAGTTTCTCCACAAGATAGAGACATTAGTTATACAAAAGAACAGGCTTATTATAAAAGAGAGAGAAGGAAAAGGATACCCACAAAGACACACTTGGACAGAAAGGGCCGCCCTGAAAAGGACAGGTTTGCTGAGAGGCCTGCATGGTCGCAGGTTGGAGGCCTTGAGGAGAGCGGCCTCCCCTGAGGGAGGTCAGAGAAGCCATGGCAGGTACAGATCACGGACAGGCAGGAGTCTGTTATCCTGCGGGGAGAGAGTGGTCAGAAAGAAGCTCCTGCATAGTCACAGGTGGGCATCATAGTCTTCTTCTCTTTGGGAGGGACTCATCTGTTGTTGACTTTGGATAACTTCATAGAATTTGAAAGGGGCTGGTGGCCTGGCTGTTCTTCAATGGCCCTCAATCTCCGTATCTCCGCCCCTGGTCTGCTGGTCTGCACCCAGTGACAGCTATAACAGCACTCTGACATTTTGGGTCTGTGCCTAGGTTTTGAGTTCTATAGCTGGGTTAGTGGTTATGTTAAACCTGTTGGCAGTGACCAAAGATTTACTGACAAGGACTGAATTAGGGAGGTAATGAATTGAGCCTTGCATCCAAGCTTGATAAGGTGGTAATAAACTGACCTTGCGTCCAGGATGGGACTAGCTGAAGGTGACAGCGAACTGGGACACAGCGATGAGTCACCCCTTTGGAGTCTGAGTTTAGAATCTATGTAAGAGACCCTTCTCCCTTATTGAGTTGGCAGTATCTGCGGACCCCACCCTAAGGGCTCCTCTCAGCTGCTGTCCCGGAGCAATAAACTCTGCTTGCTCAGCCTGTCTGCCTCCCACCTTCCTTTCTTGCCACCGGTCACAGAAGTTGGGACAAACAAAACCCTTCTACTCACACCTCCAGTTCCAGGAGCATTGTTGGAGCCAGGTCTTTTCCTCCTCCTTAGCAGCACTGGCTATTGTACGTTTTCTTTAAATAATTTTTTTCTTATTTTCCTGAATAAAGTTTGCTTCTCTCTGCTTACTTATCTGAAAGTTCTGCAAATTCTTTTTTATGGCTTTGTGGGAAACTGTGGTGTTCAAAAGCTAAATCAACAGCTTACACCGAATAGGGTATTCTGGAGTTTATGGGGATAATGTGCTGTCCAGCTTTCTGTAACTATAATCCAGGAGGTTCTGGTTTTGCTCTGTAGCTGTCTCTGTTTTCATGTGATCATTCAGGAAGATCCACCCTCTGGGCTGCCTCCTGAATCCACCCTCCCAGAATCTCCATGTGTGTGTGGGGATTTTTTTGTTTTGGTTTTTTTTCATGTGTGGTTTTTTTGACTGTAAGAAACTCAGGCTTAAACAGATGAATCTGCACATTGACATTGGGATAGTTGTTTTTTTTTTTTTAAAGATTTGTTTATTTATGCACACAGAACTGGGGTACAGGCCAGAGGTGCAGGGGCGGCGAGAGGATTCACCGAGAGTGGGAGCAGAACAGGCAGGTAGAGGGAAGTATACTGCTGAGGGGAGCAGCAGTTGGGTCAGGAGAGGTCTGCAGCACTGAGTGGATCGCCTTTGGGGTGGGTGGGGTTCAAACTCATGTGGAAGTGGCTTTAGCTTCTTAGTGCTGTGCTTTAACCCAGTTAGCCACCAGGGAGGGCCTGGGATGGGTTTTTATGAGGTTTTGGTGATGGCAGGGAGCCAAAGTTGGTTTCCAAGAAATAGGAGTATCATGATCAGATTAACCCATGTGAAAGTTTAACTTGGCAGAAATTGAGTGATTGAAAAGCGATAGTGTAGTGGGAAGATTAATTATGACTTTGGCCTTGCAAATGAGATGAGTCTTAGTACTTTGAAGCTATAACCGGTCACTGCAGCATGTGTCCGAACCCTAGCCACAGAGGTAACCCACATGGCACAGCAGACCTCTCCTCTCTCACCCACTGCTCCCCTCAGCAGCGTATTTCAGTACACCTGCCTGTTCTACTGTTCACTCTGTCTCTGGTGAACCCTCTCACCCCCTGCACCTTTGGCCTGTACCCCAGTTCTGCATGCACAAGTAAATAAAACAAATCATTTAAAAATATATTCATAGCAAACTCAGAAAAACTATCCCTGAAATGAAGGAAGATCACCTTGGCTCACTGGGAAGGTTCATGGTATTTCTACGTAACAATTATTGCTGGATCAAAGCCAAGAATGAACCTTAGGAAAATGGTAGCTATAAAAAGAAAGAACAGACGCTCTATGCTACTTCAATAGGAAGACTTCTCTCTGAGACATCTTGATGGAAGTTAAAAGTAAAAAAGCTGGGGCCCTCCCTGGTGGCGCAGCGGGTTAAAGCACAGCACTGAGAATCTGAAGCCACTTCCGCATGA
>NW_004567118.1:29610336-29613171 GCF_000260355.1 Condylura cristata | reverse complement strand
AAAAAAATGTTTTGTTATTTTTTAAAGATGTTAGAAAAAAAATATATCGATATTATAAAAAAAAAAAAAAAAAAAAAGTAAAAAAGCTGGAAAGGAGGCACCCCAAGACCAGATGCCGGGAGTTGGAGGCGGGTTAGAGAGAGGAACACAGTTGTTCAACCAGCTGTAGAAACAAAAAGCCCTTGACACTGACGGCCATACCGAGTATCAGACTGCAGTTGAGAGTATCAGCAGGCGCAGCCCAGAGGTGGGGACGTGGACAGGGAAGACTGTTGTGGAGAACTACTTGCCTTAGCCACCACCTAGAAGTAATTAGGTTAACAAAAGGTAACTCCACAAAGGAATGAGCCCCTGCCGAAGAGAAAGCTATCAGTGCAATTCCTGCACTGCTGGGGCAGCAGCCCACTGTCCACCTGCGCCTATGACTGACCTCTTCGCTGCCTCCCTTTGCAAAGCAGCAGGGCCAGCTCTGCTTCCAAGGCTGCCCACCTGTGACTGCCCACCTTGTTCAGCAAACCTGCCCCTATTTTAAAGTAATAAATCTTCCCTTTTGGATATAACTAACTCCTTTGTCTCACTCACCAGTGACGCTGAAAGGGGAACTCTGGTGTAACTTTTCCCAGAGTTAACCCAAAGACCTTGCTCTCCAAACCCAACATATATCCAACCCACCTTCAGTCTTATGTGATGCATCCCAGACATCAAGATTTGGAGATATTTTCTCTGGATTCCTTTCGCTTCTCCATAAGAGAATCTTCCAAATTCAGGGCACACACCTGGTTCCGGGTATTTTAGAACCAGGTGAGGGGAAAGGAACGGGGCCTCACCATCAGCCGTGTATTCTTCACATCACCCCCATTCTGCATCTCATGCCCTAACCTAACTAGTCTCTGCAACTAGTATCCCCTATTCAGGTTTTCATGGACTAAAACTTCAGTTTTCATGGACTAAAACTTCAGGGTCTTTATAAAGGTGCATTCTGTTTGTGTACGGTGAGGTGTGTTATCTAGGGATTGTTGCAGCCGAGACTTTGTATTTCTCACTTATATACATCAGGGTACGCCTGGTCCCCACCCCAGTCTTGGGCCTCTGTGGGTTTCTCTGGAGGGCTATTTGCCTTTATACTTAGTGTTCCCTTCTCAATGTGATTTTCTTTTTCTTTCTTTTTTTGCACTCGCTCTATATTCTCTCCCTCTCTCATTTAAAAGCCCGTTCAAAGAAATGATACCAGTAGGTGGTTAACTTAATGATTCCATCAGGGGTGGATTTTCCTCCGTCAGGTCCCTGGATGAGGCTGAGGACCGAAAGCCAGGAGGCAGAGTATGTACTTAATCGCCCTTTCTTGCTGTCTTTCCAGGGGCCGGGACTCCTCTCTAGGCCTCTCCCTGCAGTCACATCCCCACTCCCCACCCCCAACCTTAGCTAGCTCTGCTGGGCAGGGTCTTCTCACGCCTACTTCTGTCTGGGTCCTGAGTTTGCCAAAGTAACATGGGCAAGCTTCTTTTCCACCTTAATCTTGCCTCTCTCCTGTCTCCCATTTTGCAGTGGGCTACCTCATCTCTGCCAAACAGTGGGGACTCCCAAAGGAACATTACCCTCACACAGACCCTTCTCTTTCCTGACCTCACCTTTCCCAAAGTGGGGAGGGGGCGAGGTAATGTTAGCTGAGGCCCAACAGTCATTTCTTCCCCTTAGGCAAACAGAGGGACACCTCCCAGAAATGGACACTGGGAGTCAGAGGGCCACCAGTCCCTACCTCCTGGCTTCACCCAGTCCTGCCTTTGTGGGGTCCCTAGGAAAAGGGGAAGTTCCAGGTTCGTGGAAAACAAGGGTGTGACAAGAGTTGCAGATTGGAATGAGAAGCCCTCTTCAAAGCGTCCTTGAATAAAACCTCTGAGGTGTTCAGTCGCTTCAGGTTTTCAAGCATATTGGGGTAGTTCATGGAGGGGCATGGCAGAGATTTCCACTTCCACAGACTTTGCTCCCAAATAAGTCTCATGTCTTGTTGGTCCTGCAGCCAGAAGGGACCCAGGAATGCGAGTGTCCTGGTTTTGAATGAGGACCCAGCAAAACTTGGGGAAGTTGGGGGAGCAGGAAGCGGGGTGACTATCACAGCTGTCAGGGGACAAGGCTGAGTGGAGGAGGCCCACAATTGCAAGGGCTACTCCTCTGGTGAAGCAAGCTACTCGCATGCTGATTAGAGATTAAGTCTTGGCCTCATAGATTAATAGCGCTACAGAACTCAATAAAAGGCTATGTTGGGCATCATGGGGTCCAGGAGATTTGGGAAGGGTCTAAAGAGGGCCAAATCATGTGATAAATGATCTAGACTCGTTACAGGGCAGGAAGAGAGGCATCCCAGAACCCCAAACCTGTCCACCTATCTGCCATCCACTGCACCAAGATAAAACGTATAGACCTTTAATGGTTAAAAAAGAAAAAACTTTAAGACAGTTAGTTTGCAATACAGAAAAAACAAAAAATACAGTTTTTTAAATTGAACACCCAAAGTTTTCTGTCCTCTGTTACAGGCTGATGCCAAATCTGTTACAGGACAGGGGGAGAGGGAAACCTCTGAAGTCCCAAACCTGCCTGCTCTAAGTGGGTTCTGCCATCTGCCGCGTCAAGACAAAACATAAAACTTTAATGAAAAGGGACTTTAATACAGTGAATATACGATACAGAGCACAAAGAATTTAACTTCTAAATCAAACACCTGAAGTTACCCATCCCCTCGTGGGCCAAAGTCCACCCAAAAGGGATTGGTCCAACCTCGCCACTAGACTAAAGCACCTTCTGGCCGGGACCCCTGGAAAAGGGTCAGAAATGGCCAGA
>NW_004567118.1:29591094-29610016 GCF_000260355.1 Condylura cristata | reverse complement strand
GAGTCTGTGATAGGCACCAGTATATTTTTGTTTACCTGCACATCTTCATTCAATTTGATCTTTTCAAATCTTAGGGAGGTAGCTTTGAGTTCTACAAGAAGTCGGGTTTGATCAAGATCTGGAAGCCCTGGAGAAGATGACCCTAAAACTCACCCAAATTATATACAAAATTCCTGCCTATAATTGAGTCCAATCTCTGACAGACTCTTCAAAAAAGCCACCCTATGGCCACCTCAGGTGATGAGCTCAGTCATCCTGTGTCTCTACTGCCCTCCTTTTATGTTCAGTCACAGCCTGTGCCCCCCAAGCCTGAGTCTTCTTTGTGCTCAATGATGATATTGACCATTTGACAACAGCCTATTAACTGGATTAACAGCAGCAGCACAGCGAGACTTTTAATGCTCAGATGTTGGTGTTATTACTTTCATTTTGTAGATGAGAACATCGAGAGTCCAAGAAGTTCAGTAAAGTGTTGTGGACACAGGAAGTTCGAGGATCCCACTCAAGTGTGTGACGCAGAAGCCGACGTCCTTAGCCACCACCCCAGTCTTCTCTCTATCATTTCCCTTGAGGTGGTTTCATATCTGCAGGTCCTCAAATCTCCAAATACTATGTGGGTTTGGAGGCTTTTCCCATTGCTTGAAGGTTTTGCAGTGGCGTGGACAGGACGGAAATTGCAGAAGTAACCTTGACAAATTTAATATTAATTTCTTGTTTCACTTTTTCTAATTTGAAATAATGGATGCAAATAACTGGTAGTCTTTCCTCCTAGAGAGGAGATTTGCAGAAGGCATCGTATCACAGACACCCCCCAACAACCATACTCATGTTCTTATGTTGTAGAGGGAGAAAACACTATTTTCTCTCTCTTGAGAAAAACAGACATAGATATCTACAAATCTCTATCTCTATATCTATATCTCTGGGTGTAGATCTCTGCCTACCTATCTATCAATCTGTCTGTCATCTGTTACTTTTTTTTTAAAAAGATTTATTTATTTATGTATACAGAATGGGGTACAGGTTAGAGGTACAGGTCAGAATGGGGCACAGGTCAGAGGGGGGTGAGAGGATTCATCAGAGAAGGCGTGGGGAGCAGAACAGATGGATCTACTGAAATACACCCCTGAGGGAAGACTGAAATACACCACTGAGGGAAGCAGTGGGCAGGTCAGGAGAGGTTTGCTGCACCATGTGGGTCACCCCACTGGCCAGAGATCAAACTTCAGTGGCTGCGGTAGCTTCATAGTGAGGTGCTTTAACCCGTTGCACCACCAGAGAGGCCCCTGTTGCTAACTATTTTTGCTCTGAGAAAGAAATTCACATAGAAATCCATATAAACATTTAGTGTCTATCTAGCGTATGAATCGTCATCAGAGACTTAATAACTAGAACTAAGCTATGTGGAGCTTACATTCTTAGCTGTCAGCTTGAAAGCTCCACACAGCTCTGCTAAACTGTGTTGTTGCCCGGACATGGGGAAGGAAGGGTGGCATTGAGGCAACTCTTAGGCGTCACTATGCCCTGCTCGTCAGCTGGAGTCTCATAGTAATGGTGGAAACCTTTTTACAATGGAATAGTGTGGTATATTTAATCATTATCTGGGGACCATATGGAGATAGAATTTGGTGGGGTAGTAAAGTCTGGAGAGTGAGCAAATTCCCTAACATCTTTTGTTCCCTTTCCAGGATTCTCCACTTTCCTAGTTATTGTGACAACTTTCTTGCTCAGTGATGTGGTGCCACATTCATCACAACTCATGACTAATTTCTCGATTTTGCACCAGGGTTCTCAAATCTCTGATTGTAATCAAAGAGTTTACCATAGCAGTTACACAATATTCTGCTTTTTCATCTGCTTCCAGCTGAGCAGACTTGAGCTAGAATCTGTGTCTCATCTTAGAGTCACCATATTGATATTCATAGAGTCGGTCTTTGCATCTCCTAAAGCCAACAGGTATGAGCCCCAGAAGATAACTGATGATTGTTTCACCAGCTGCTTCACCACTGCCTACTTTCTGTTCCGGGGTGGGGGCGTGGGGATGATTTTTTCAACCCCATGCAGAACTTATTACACTCACTTTGGCTCTACCAACCTTCTGATTCGTGTGAAACGAGGACAGATAGAACAAGTCCCTAGTACTCTGTGGAGTGCAGTGTTTACAAAGGAACTGTTTCCCTTATTTCTTCTTATAGTCCCTTAAGTTTTCACTTAAATATATAAGAGAGAGGCAGTGTTCTTTTTCCTCCAAAACCAAGTTGAGGGGACCCAAGGGAAGTTCTAGTAAATACTGACAGTGTCTGCTAAAAATTGTCTGTTCTGCATTAATTCTTTCCATCTCTCCAGATAATTTCCGGCTCTTAAGCACTATTCTCTCTTTCCTGGGACGGTGATCTTACGGAAAATGTCAATGGGCTCTGGCTTCCAGTTGGGTTTTTCCAATGGGGAACCCCCAGGAGGATGCCATAGGGAAGGAGGAGGGTGACATCAAGGTGTTTATGTTACTAGATCCCTCTCTAAAAGTTCATATTAGGCAGTGAGACTTGCCCAAAGCATATTGCTCTCTCAAGGAAGCCTGCTCTACCTGGCTTTCTCTTTCTAGATTCTAGTTATCTCTCTTTCCTCCTTTTTGCTTGGGTTTAGGGGTGATGCAGCCACTAGGCTGCTAGTTTCAGGTTGTCCCACTACCCCTTGGTAGTTCTCTCACATCCTAACTGCCCCTTATAATCTGTTCCTTTGTAAATAAACTTCTCTCCAATTATCCTAATTTAAATGTGCCACCTGTCTTTTGGGTTCCTGGGTGTTGTAGGAAAACTGGCAGAATATGAATCTCCTAGTGCCTTCACTGGAATGTAGAGTAATGAAATAAAAATTATAATAGGTCCTCCTTGGTGGTGCAAAGGGTTAGGATGCAGCACTTCAAGCTGGCCACAGACACTTCTGTGCCAGTTTGCTCCCCGGGCCCGGAGGTGACGCATGTGGTGTGGCAGACCTCTCCTGACCCGCCCGCTGCTCCCCTCAGCAGTGTGCTTTGTCCATCTGCCTGTTCTGCTCCCTACTCTGCCTTCGGTGAATCCTCTCAACCCCTCCCCGTCCTGTACCCCAGTTCTGTATGCATAAATAAATAAATAAGTCTTTAAAAAATTATAATAAAGAACTCCAAGGCCCTAGGAGGATGGAGCATTTGCCCTTTCAGTCCTCACCTCCATTACTGAGGAGAGGAGAGACCTATGTGTCTTCTGAATCTGGGCAATGCACTTTAATATAGAAACATGTTTGCTATTGGTCTGGAGGGTTTTTAAAATTTGGGGGGAGAGAATTTTTTTTTTTTTTGGCATAGAACTGGAGTGTAGACCAGAGATGCAGTAGAAGGGGGGAGGTGAGAGGATTCACCTGAGACAGAGTGGGGAGCAGAACAGGTGAATCTACTGAAATACACCACTGAGGGGAGCAGTGGGCGAGACAGGAGAGGTCTGCTGCGCCACGTGGGTCAGCTCCCTGGCTGGGGATCGAACTCAGTGTGTAGCGATGACAGCACTGAGACTTAACATTTAGGCCACTAGGAAGACATTTTTTTTTTTTAATGTATTGTTTTGTTTTCAGGTGATATTGGTTTATTAGGAGTATGGCCTCACACCTCTTAGATGTATGTTAGCACACCATGCACACCATGCTCACCTCCAAAGCCCTCTAACCCTCCAGCTCATTAGAGTCTCTCCCCACTGTGCTCCCATCCCACTCTCACCTCCTGGTAGCCGCAATCGTCAGTCAGATTTTAGGGTTTGTTTTGGTTTAGCTTTGTCTGTTCCCTTGTTTTGTTTCTTTATATATTCCACATATGAGTATATCATCCCATATTGGTTTTTCTCCTTCTGACTTATTTCCCTCTCAAGTTCTACCTATGTTGTTGCAAATAGTGAGATTTAATCTTTTTTCTTTAACTGGCTTTGGATGAAGGAAACTTACTGGAGATTTTTTAAGGAGATACCAGCCCTCCCTGGTAGCACAGAGGATTAAAGCACGGCACTGCAAGCTGGCCACAGCCGCTTCAATGTGAGTTCAATCCCCAGCCGCAGAGGTGACCCACATGGCGCGGGAGACTCTCCTGACCCACCTGCTGCTCCCCTCAGCAGTGTACTTTGTCAACCTGCCTATTCTGCTCCCCATTCTGTCTCTGATGGATCCTCTCACTGCTCCTGCACTTCTGGCCTGCACCCCAGTTCTGTATGCATAAATAAATAAATCTTAAAAAAAAAAAAAGGAATTCCAAGACCTTAACACCATAATGTACTTTGCCTTGGAGGGGACAGATTGGAGCCATTTTCCACCTCTGGCCTGTACCATACATAAATAACTAAAAATGAATCTTTTAAAAGAAACATTTCTTATGTAAGCCATCATTTCCACATAGGTTACCTGTACCAGATGGCAGAGAAGCTCTTAGCAAGTTCCTTAAATGGAGTTTCTTCATTGTCCCTTGGCCTCTTTCACAGAGGATGCATGAGAGCATGAAATTCAAAGAGAAAAGGGAAAGTGTAGGAAAAGCAGACCCACCAGCTCCTTTACCCTGTGTTACTAGGTACAAAAATAGCTGCAGATTGAGTCAGGACATTTAACTGGGTGGAGGAACATACTTTAGAGGTAGGGAGGGGTGAGGCCAGGAACTTTGAATGGACTTTGAAAGGGAAATTATAAAATAAGTTCATAAGTATTGAAATAAGGCTATCTGATATAAAAAAAGGATTGGAAAACTGTGGCCTCAGATCAAGAAATCCACACATAGACCAACTACCCAGAAAGAGGGGACGGTCCACCCACCCCACCAGAGGTGAGGTTCATCACTACTGTGTCATTTCTTTTCTATGCCTGAAGAACTTACTCCTAATAGATTTTTCTCTTTAATCCACTAGAGACCCACTTAACACTAACTTAAGCAAAGCAGGAAGATTTCTTGGACTGGCCCTTGGTATCTCACACGCGAAGAAGAGCTGAATCTAGATGTTTGCGTCAAAAAGCTGGTTTCAAGGGTGCCGGGTGGAAGCTCCATGACTCACAGGAATTCCAGACACCCACTCTGAACTCTGAACAAATCTTTTTTTTACCTGTTTGGTATTATCTCATACATGCCCTTAATAAAAAGCCCCAAACTTACCTTGAAGTTTCCACTGGAAATGCACCCACGCTTCAAAACATTTCACCTCCCTTATCTCTGTGGCCTGTTGTTCTTTTATTCATTTATTCACCAAAATTGGGTGGAGGTGATGGCCGGTGTTTACCTGGAGGCCTGTGGCTTCCGGCTCCCTCAGGCAAGCACCGGAGTCTTGGCCAAGTGGTAAGGGTGGGTTGCACCTTCCAGGGCTGCTTGAGAAAACACCGTGCTGACTGACCGTGTTCCAGAGGGACCGAGAGTAGCCTGTGGCTGAAGGTGGAGCCCCTGGGATGCAACGCAACAGGGACCCAGATCTGGGTGTGGAGTCAGGGGGCTGGACCTCTGAATTGCTTGTATTCCTCACGTTCCCCTTCAAGTTCGGTCAGGTTGGGCAAGTACAGGATCCGCGTGGCCACCGGGGCCTCCATCCTGGCGGTCCCCAACAATCCAGGGCAACTGTGGCTGGTGGGTAGCACCGGGAAGCTGACGTTGGCAAGCAGCTGCAGCCAGTAAGCCTCAAGGTCAGTGCGAACTCTGCAGGGGGGACCATGGCAGGGGGTGTCCTGGGGAGCCAGGGAAGGAAGGAGACTGCGTGCTAGGGAAGGTAGGGGAAAAAGAAAGCCAGAGGTAGGGGGAAAAGAATGGAATTTCTCCACGCAGGTGGAGGGAGTAGACTTTCTGCGCTTTCCCCGGCTCTGGGGGACCAGCAGTGGGAGCTCCCCAAGACGGGCTGTGCCTCTTCAGCTCCAGCCCGGACTCAGGCTTCTCCCGGAGAGTGCTCCGAAGCGAAAACGCAGCCAAACTTCTTGAAGTTCACTGACCCAGGCGCCCTCCTGGCGGGCCCCAGACCTGCCTGGTGAACTTGCCTGACCCGCAGGAAACCAAGTTTGAGATCAAAGTCTCCCAATACCTCGGGCGCCTCCTGCTGGTGAAGCTGCGCAAGCACAAAGTCCTGCTGGACCTGGACTGGTTCCGCGAGTGGATCGCAATGGAGGGGCCCGACACCCA
The DNA here is from genome assembly GCF_000260355.1 of Condylura cristata. NCBI lineage: Eukaryota > Metazoa > Chordata > Mammalia > Eulipotyphla > Talpidae > Condylura > Condylura cristata. The sequence goes on along the minus strand of NW_004567118.1, from coordinate 29,603,859 downwards.
CGCGAGGTCCTCTTCCTCTGCTACGGCTGAGGACGACGGGATAGTCTGCTTGCCGGACGGCACTGGTGAGGGCGGCGAGCTGCAAGCAGGGTGGAGTGGGGGACAGACAAGGTGGGAGAAGTAAAAGGGGCTAAGTAGCATGGCTGACGAGGGACCGAGTGTGAAGGCGTGTGCTCTAGTCATCCCCTCCTCCAGCCCGGACCTTGAGTGACGACCCCCAGAACCTGTTTAAGAAACATCGGGAGGAGGAGCTTGAGGAAAGAAGGAAGGTGTACTGGTGAGTGAGAGTCTCCGACCCCCTGCCAGACCCTGCGGTGGGGCTCCTGGAAAGACGGTTGATTCTTCCTGTCCAGGGGAGTACCCAGCGGGACCCACCCAGGAATGAGCGATTCCGCGAGGATAAAGAATTAGACTTCTTCCTCTCTCTGGCAAAAGCATGAGTTCAGGTTAAGGCTGGGCACCGGCATCCCTCAGTGCCAGGCGGGATCCTCTCTTGATCTTCTCGCATTGACCTTCTCTCCACAGGCTTAAGGACTTGGCCTTCAAGGGAACAGTGGATGTCACAAAATGTGTAAACCACCTGGAAGACTTCAAAAGAATATTCCCTCAAGGAAAGACTGCCGTGGCTGGTGAGTTAGCACAACCTCTGGAAATCTCATTTCCAGTCCAGGGATTTGAAAGAAAAGAGAGGGCAGAAGTATGGTGTGTCTGTCCATCCGAACTCAACTCACCTCAGACCTCACCATGTGCTCCCAATTGATGTCCCTAGAGCGGGTCAGTGATTGCTGGAAGGATGATGCCCTCTTTGGGTACCCGTTTCGCAATGGCGCAAACCCCATGCTCCTGAGGCGTTCTAGGAGTCTCCCAGCCTGCCTGGTGCTGTCTCCAGGGATGGAAGACTTGAAGACAGAGCTGGAGAGAGAACTCCAGGTGCTGGACTCCTTCAATTCTCATGTCCCCTCCTCTTCTCTCTCCTCCTCCCACCCTGGATCTCTCCCTTCTACATCCTTTCTACACTCTTCCAGCTACATTTAGGGTGTGTTGTCTTTGGCACTACTGACATGTTGGGCCAGATAAATGTTATGTGTCTGTATACCAACCCTGGCTTCCATGCCTAGATGCCAAGAGCAATGCCAGTGTGACAATCAAATGTTTCCAGACATTGCCAGATGTCCTTTGGGGGACAAAATCATCCCTGATCAAGAACTACAGATCTCCACCATCTCCTGTGTCTCCTGTTGCTTCCCCTCATCCAGCTCTGTCTTCAGCTCTTCCTTCTTCATTAGATGTATCTCTGTTTTTGGAAGGAGATCAAACTTTTGGAGGGAAATAGAGAATATGACCCTAACCCTGCAGAGAGCAGACAAAGGAACTATCTCGTGCTACATTTGGTTAAAACTTAAAAGAGTGGGGGGATAAGGAAAGACTTTGTGAGAGATGGGGGTACATGGTGGAAAACCAGAAAGTTCACCACAGGGACCTTCAGTTCTAATAGAAAACACTGGGTATGGAAACCTTGCATTTAGGGCTTTGGATATGATGAAAGTGATTGTTGTTTAAAGCAAAAAAAAAAAACTGGATAGAGAGAAGGGTCCACCATGACCCTTCATGAGAGAAGGGTAGGTCCAGAACAGATCCCAACCCCATTATTCAATCCTGTGCTCTGTCCTCCAGGCTGGATCTCTGCTTGAAGCTGATTTTTCCTTGCTGGAAGGGGTCAAACCTAATGTCATCCTTTTTAAGCAACAATATATGACAACCCCACTGGTCATGCTCAAGTTGCAGCCTGATGGAAAACTGTTACCTATGGTCATCCAGGTAAGAGAATCCAGGTGTCTTACCCCCACACATTGACCCCCTTGAGTGATGTAGGTTCACAGGCCCTCAGTCCTTGCTCTCTCTCCTGCTCTAGCTCCAATCACCTTGTCACGGATGCCCCCCACCTATGTTGTTCCTGCCTTCAGATTCCCCCATGGCTTGGCTCCTGGCCAAGACCTGAGTCAGTAGCTCTGATTTCCAGCTGCACCAGTTACAGTCACACCTGCTGAGGGGTCACCTGGTGGCTGAGGCTATTTCTGTGGCCACAATGAGGAGACTGCCCAGCCTGCATCCTATCTACAAGGTTTTCCAGTTTCTCTGTTATTCTGCATCTGCTGCCCTTCATAGTTCACATTCTTAGTCTCAGAAGGCATCTACAGAGTCTAACCTTGTGTCATGTTGCAATACACACCCACACATCCCCTCACACATATTATGGGAACACTCAGAGTTGGGGAAAGCGTGAGAATAAGTTTTACAAAGGAATTGAAATTTGACCTAAGGAGCCTTCCAGGTGGGTGGTAAGAGATGGGACCATTCCAATCAGATAGAGCTATAGAAGGACATGATAATGGCTTCAATTAGGATTGAGGAGCAGGTTATGAGTGGTTGAAGTGTTGAATAGGAGAAATGGGAAGTAGGAGAAGCTGAGAGAGGAAGCCATGTTACTTGGTGGGAGAAAAATCAAAATCACTTTTGAACTTGACATGCTTGAGGGTACCCAGCCTTTATAATTAAGAAAAGGCAAGAGGAAGACATCCATTGAGACAGGGAGGAAAGCGAAAGAGTTGATGTCATAGGAGCCTAGAGAAGAAATGATTTCAAGAGGTAGGCATGATTATCTGTGTCATATGTTGCTGAGAGATCAGCAAAGTTACAATGAAGAAATGTTTGTGTGTTTTCCAATATGGAAGTCTCCTGTTAATCCTCTGATGAATGCTGGCTGAGGAGAAAGAAGTGTGATTCATGTGGGCTTAATGAAAAACTGTGAAGAAAGGAGAAGTGTGATTCATGTGGGCTTAATGAAAAACTGTGAAGTAAGGAAGTAGAACCAATACAAAATAATTCTTTTAAGACTTATTGAGAAAGGGGAAGTGAGATATTAGAGGTAGTGTTAATTAGAGCTCTGTGTGTGTGTGTGTGTGTGTGTGTGCGCGCGCGCGCGAGAGAGAGAGAGAGAGAGAGAGAGAGAGAGAGAGAGAGAGAGAGAGAGAGAGAGAGAGTTGACATTAAGAATAATGTCCCAAGGAAGGCAAAAAGGGATGGAAGGAATCTGTCTTTGAACAGAGTAAAGATACCTTATTGATAAGAATAAGAGACAAGCTTAAGATATAGTTTCACTCGTGGGAAGTTTGCTAGCTTTTGTGGTGTAAGAGAAGGGATCCCTAGAATTCTTGCAAACAACATGAGACTACAGAAGACATTTCCTCATCTCTCTCCTCCCAGTGTTAACCTGCTAAAATTCAATTGGGAGTTTCTCACTTTCATGAAGTCCCATCTTCACCTTTCTTTTCTTTCCTTGGTCCTTTACATTCCCATCCCCTTATCAAAACTGAAATCCCTTTATTTGACTATGTCACATTTCTTTCTTCTACAGTCAGCTCCTGATCCCTCACTTTCAGTATACCATGGAGATCAACATGTTGGCCCAGAGTAATCTTATCTCTGAATGGGGAATTTTTGATCTGGTATGAAAAAGGATGGGTAAAAGGGGAGTAGGATTCAAGGGTGAAAAGACTTCTAAGGGTGGTTTCCCTTTCTCCCTAACCCCTAAATTCTTCCTCATCTGCCTCACACCTCGATAACTTTCTACTTAAAAGGGCCTGAGTAGAACTATAAACCTAACTCTGACACTAACCTCCTTCCCCAACCCCCCAGCTGGCATAGCTAACTCTAGTTTATCTGCTGTGGGCTGTCCTCAGGTGGTGAGCACTGGTAATGGCGGCCACGTGGATATTCTCCAGAGAGCTACAGTTTGTCTGAGCTATTGTTCCCTCTGCCTGCCTGATGATCTGGCTGACCGTGGACTCTTGGAGTGAAATCTTCTTTCTATAGGCAAGATGCCATCAAGCTGTGGGAAATCATCAACTGGTGAATGTGATAGAGAGGGATATCCTAGTGGGCCTACCTGAGAGAAAAAGGGGGTGGGGGGCTGTGGGTCCAGAAGGCCCTCCATTGGCCACCTAAGACCAGGTGCTTTCGTCCCTGGGGAGCAGGTACATGGAGAGGATGGTCAGTCTTTTCTACAAGAGTGATGAAGCTGTAAAGAATGGCCCAGAGCTGCAGGCCTGGTGCCGAGAGGTCACTGAGATCAGACTGCAGGGAAGCCAGGATTGTGGGTGAGGCACAGATCCCTTCCCACTGACCTTGAGTCCACTCACCCCATTTGTTGACAAGTCATACCTCTCACCATAAGGCAACCCTATCTTGAGGACCTTGAAATTCTCTCCACCTTTCCAGAGCTTCCTCCAGAAAGCCTAATGACCACTCCCAATTCCCCGGTCTCCTCCTTTCTCATTCTCTGCAGTGTTCAGTCTCATGCACTCTGGAACCAGATGTTTTTCTTGGGTATCTGTCTTGACCCTTTCCTACCTTCTCCCCAGTTGAGCCCAGGGGTCCTCTGATTACATGTTGTTTTTTTATCATGTAGATGAGAAAAAAATTGATTCCTGGCTGGATCTACTTGTCTGTGTGGGGTTTGCACGTCTCCCCATGTCTGTGTGGGTCCTCTCCAGGTGTTTGTGTTAGCTTCGTTGGCTGTCTACATTGTCCCACTCTGAGTGGGACATCCATCCTGTGATGGAAGGGTGTCCTATGCAGGTTGGGGTCCCACTTTGTATTCTGAACTATGAACTACTGGGATAGTCTCCAGCTACCCACCTACTTACTGAGAAGCAGGTTAGAAAGTGACTGGCTGAAAGAATACAAATGTTTAATATAGAAATGTTCTGGGTCTTTACTTAAAGCTTGATAATGTTTTTGTAACCAAAGATATGCTGTAAGAACTCCACTCTTGTTTATAGCAGTTAGCTTATGATAAAATTGATTTCATTTTATTTTGTTTGGCTTAAAGTCACCATTTCCAGGCCCTCCCTTGTGGCACAATGAGTTAAGGTGCACTACAAGGCAGCACTAGTTTGATCCCCAGCCAGGGAACTGACCCACCTGGCACAGCAGACCTCTCCTGCCTCGCCCACTGCTCCCCTCAGGAGTGTACTTGTCAATCTGCCTGTTCTCCTCCCCACTCTGTCTCTGGTGAATCCTCTTGCCGCCCCTGCACCTCTGGCCTGTACCCCAGATCTGTGTGCATAAATAAATAAATCTTAAAAAAAAAAGTCACCATTTCCAAGAACTTATCAATGGCATTAAGTGAGGACTGAGTGTCCACACTGGGTGTGAGACACAGAGTCTAGAAGTCACAACTACAGACAGAAATTCTTTCCTGTATCTCTGACATCTTTTACTGCCTGAGATCTGCCTTGTGGCCTTATCTCAAATGCTTTGATTCGCCTCAATTCTCCCAGGTCCCCTGTCTCCTTGGAGCCTCGGGCCCAGCTCTGCCACTTTGTCTCCATGTGCATCTTCATGTGCACTGCTCAGCACGCTTCTGCCCATCTGGGCCAGGTAACCCACTGTGACATCTCTCAGGGACTCCTGGATGTGAAGATAGGGGCTGTCATCGCTCTGGGTTTCTGAATGGCTCTCCTTCCTGTAGCTGGACCGACACACCTGGACCAACACACCTGGATCCCTAACGGCCCATGTACCATGCGGAAGCCCCCTCCCATCTCCAAGGACATGACAAAGAAGGACATAGTAGACTCTGCCTAATCTCCACCAGGCCTGCATACAGAAGACCTTCACAAAATTCCTTGGCCGACACCAGCCTGTCATGGTTAAAGACAGACGTCGGTGTCCTGGGGCAGAGCAGCTTGGAGGAGGATTGGTGTTCTTGGCCAACCGGCCCAAGGTCTGAGTCATCTTGCTCTCCTCCCAGGTAGCCTTGGGGCAGTACAAGGAGGAATATTTCTTTGATCCTGAGCCCCAAGTTGTGCTGAAGCAATTCCAGGAGGAGCTGGCCACCATGGACAAGGAGATTGAGGTCCGGAACACAAGCCTAGACCTGCTCTATGAGTACCTTCGACCCAGCATGGTGGAGAACAGAGTGGCCACCTAGGAGAGGAGGCCCTGCCCACTCAGCCCCAGAGCACCCTGGCCCCTCAGCACTCCCTCCTCCTTGGGCCACATTCCTGGTGAACAGGTGCCTGCAGTTCTAGGTACCGCTCGGGGTGGTTCCTGATGAATTTTGGAAGCTGGCATCCCTGTAGTTGCCCTGTCTTGCAGACCTCCAGCCCTGCACTCCTCCCTTTGATCCATATCTTCCCTCTCCTTTCCCCAAAGGATATGAATATATATAAATAGAACTGCCTGATTAAATAAAAAAAAAAAACTTGATAGTGGGTAGTAAAGGAAGGAAGTGGGGGGAAAAGACCTTTGTTTTCTGCCCTCCCATTTATATTCCAGAGGGAAAAAAAATACAGATGCTTTGCTGGAACAGAAATGATTTCTTGCAGTCCATGCTTCCATCAAAGATTTCCTTAAGCCTCTATAAGCCAGGTGGCAGTTCTTGCTGATGGAGCTCAGTGGGGCCTAGGAATCTGGGCATTAGCCCTGGCTTTTGGCTTGAGGATTCTGTGAGTCCTCAAGCAACATACCCCTTCACCCACCTCTGATTAGGGTGCTGCTCCCCTCTGCACTCGACCCTCTTCCTTTCTCTGGGTATATTGCAGAACCCAGATAATCTTCCTCTTCTTTTCTGCTTTCTCCTTCCACAATTAAAACAGTCCTAAACTCTAATAGTGGATGGACAAAGAAGGATCGAGAAGGTCAGGCATCACATTAGGAATTTTAAACACATGACCTCAAGTCCTCTAAGTCTTTTACCTGAAGTTTTATCTGTGATCTAAAATTTTGCTAATTTTTGCTCAGGAACATCTGAGGCAGACTGGCTGTTATCTGTAAATCACTCTTTGGGGTGATTCCTGCATGGGCTGCTTATGACAAAATCATGAAAGCCACAATATTTCATAGTCCTGGGGATGGTTCTTTCTGTTCTAGTCCATCTGCGTTGCATGGAAATGCTTCTGCAAAACTCTAGTTGTTGCCATTTGTGTTGTATTTCATGTGAATGGTGTTGCCTGGAGTTTGCAATGCAGCAACCACCTGTAAAAAAAATAAAGCGTGGCCCTCCCTGGTGGCGCAGCGGGTTAAAGCACAGCACTGAGAAGCTAAAGCCGCTTCTGCATGAGTTCGGTCCCCACCTGCCCCGGAGGAGATCCACATGGCGTGGCAGACCTCTCCTGCTCCCCTCATCAGTGTACTTCTTCAATCTGCCTGTTCTGCTTCCTGCTCTGTCTCTGGTGAAGCCTCTCACTGACCCTGAGCCTCTGGCCTGTACCCCAGTTCTGTATGCACAAATAAATAAATCTTTAAAAAAAAATAAATAAAGTGTGAAATCATCCCTAATTCTGGAGAGGCATCTGTTCTGTTAGACTGGGATCCCAGTTTCAAGCTCATTGCCTCATCTCGGCCCCGTCTCATCCCCAGGAAGCCTAACAACAGATCCTTTGTATTGGTTTTTGACCCACGGAGGGATTTCTCTTCAAAATCACAAAATTACCTAAGCTTCTGCCAGTGATCTTATGTTTATTTCTCCAGCACATACTCATTCATCTTTTGCTCTTTTTGGATTAGCTACAAGCAACATAAATACCATCAAATAAGCCATCATTTTAAAAGTGAGAGGTTTGGCCCTCCCTGGTGGCGCAGCGGGTTAAAGCACAGCACTGAGAATCTGAAGCCACTTCCGCATGAGTTCGATTCCCGCCTGCCACCTGCCCCGGAGGAGACCACATGGCGAGCCAGACCTCTCCTGACCCGCCCGCTGCTCCCCTCAGCAGTGTACTTCGTCAGTCTGCCTGTTCTGCTCCCCACTCTGTCTCTGGTGAAGCCTCTCACCATCCCTGAGCCTCTGGCCTATACCCCAGTTCTGTATGAATAAATAAATAAATCTTTAAAAAAAAAAAAAAGTGAGAGGTTTGTGACCATATGCAGTGGTGACACTTATAACCAAAAGGATAAAATATCATTGAATTCACTCCATGGGAAACTACTTTGGACCTATAGATTCTGTTAAGTCTAGTGTAGGTCAGTTAGTCTATTTTTTCTAACTAGACTCATCTTTCTTCAGAAAATATTTGCTTATGTGCCAGGAGGGGCCTCCCTGGTGGTGCAAGGAGTTAAAGCATTGCACTATGGAACTATCCACAGCCACTGCAGCAGGAGTTCAACTCCTGGCCAAGGACGTAACCCACGTGGAGCGGCAGACCTCTGCTGCCCTCAGCAGTGTTCAGTCAGTCTGCATGTTCTGTTCCCCACTCTCTCTGGTGAATCCTCTCACCCCTAGCAACTCTGGCCTGTACCCCAGCTCATGTGTGCATAAATAAATAAGTCTATTTAAAAATATATATACAACTGGAGACTAAGCTCATTTGATGGTGGCCTCCAGTCTCTGTAAGACCTGAATTTCCAGTTGACCTGCGTCCTTTTAGGTCGCAACCAAAGGTGAGAAGAGAGAAGAGAGAAAAACAGATTTGGCTGAGAATTAACCAAAACCCATCATCAATTACAGCTTAAACAACCATTACAAACTCCAAACAGAATGAAAAAACAAAAACCAAACCAAAGCCCTCTTCTTATAATAGTAAAACAACTCAAACCATGACAAGTAGAAAAAATGTTAAAACTACCTAGAGAAAAAAATCCTCTTTACTTCAAAAGGTCATCAGTAATACAATACTGTTTTTTCCTGGTGAAATGCTGGCTGCCAAGAGAAATAAAATGCTATCTTAGAAAGTATCTTTAATAAAAAAATAACTCCCAGGCTAAAGTAAATGAAGAATTCCTACAAATTGATCAGGAAACAGGCAACCTAATCAGGAAATGGACAAAAGACTTAAAAAAAAAAAAGTCATTTCACAGGGGGAGACCCAAGTTTCATAACACTATGGATTGTTTCTGCTGATTTTCTTTTAATTTCTGCATCCCTCTTCGCTCCTGTGGTACCTGGCAGTGGGGCTGGATTCCAGGGGACTTCCAGGAGAGGTCTTGAAGACCACAGTGCTCTGGTCTGCTGCCAGTTTTTCTCCCAAGGGTCTCCCCTGAGAACAGAGTGGGTGGCCTGAGGTCATGAGCCTCAACAGCACTTCTCCTGGCAGTCAGATAAAAGTTACAAAAAGCCAAAATATCACAGACTTTGACACCATCATCGCTGAGAAAATACCTTGGGATTTAGGAACAGACAGGTCATAAAGGTGATTTAGGACAGGTTTCAGTAGATAAGTGAGGTCAGAAGGCAACACCCACGGCTCAGGAAGAACATCAGGATGAGTCAAGTGCATGTTTGTGAGTGTGTGTGTGTGTGTGTGTGTGTGTGTGGTGATTGGGGACATCGCTTCACTTATTTGAACTTTAAGGTCTTTACTTCTAAAGCTGGAACAATTAGATCTACTTCAGTGCATTTTTTCAGATAAGAATTAAATGTTTTTTCACTTATACCAGAAAAAGAGATAGAGCTACTTTTCCTTTGAGAGTGTTAGTGGATTTGAACCATATCTTTTGAACAATAAATCTCTACTTCCTGCCATATCCCTAGAACTTCTGCAGAAGAGTTTATTGCAAAGAATTAATCATATTCATGGATGTGTAAGTTACTGCCTTTACTCTGTGCTATAAAAACAGTAGCTGAGGCCCTCCCCGGTGGCGCAGCAGGTAGAGCACAGCACTAAGAAGCTAACGCCACTTCAGCATGAGTTCGAACCCTGCCTGCCCTGGAGGTGACCACATGGTGCTGGTGGACCTCTCCTGACACGCCCACTGCACCTCTCAGCAGTATACTTTGTCAGTTGGCCTTTTCTGCTCCCCACTCTGTCTCTGGTGAATCCTCTCACCGCCCCTGCATCTCTGGCCTGAATCCCAGTTCTGTATGCACAAATAAATAAATCTTTAAAAACAAAAACAACAATAACAACAAAAAAATAGTAGCTGAACCTTCCTGTGGCCTACGGGTTTAGTTTCGGCATTATCACCTATGGCCTGAGTTCAATCCCCCATCAGGGAGCTGACCTACTTGGCACAGCAGACCTCCCCTGGCTCGCCCATTGCTCAACAAAAGGTCAGCACCAGTTGTCAGGCAATGAATAAGGTTGAGAAATTGATGAGTGCAAGATGTAAAACAAGAGATGTTTAAAAGAAATGTCAAGCTTGGAAGTGTTGTTATGGCAATTTTCTCAGAGAAATGAGGCAGCATTCAGAGAGGTGGAGAGAGATTGATTCATCACACTGGAAGGTCCAGTGGGTTAGCTCCCAAATTACAGGCATGGTACTGATGTAGTTTGGAGTCGGTGGGTTTGGAGGGCGGGGTCCTTGGGTCCACTCTGGGAAAGGTTTCATCAGAGCTCCTCTTTCAGCAGCACATGACAAGTTTCTGAGCTGAGTTTCTCCATAACACAGAGACATTAGTTATATTGAAAAGAACAGGTTTATTAGAGAACAGGACCGAAGAATAAAAGACACTTGCATAGACACAAACAGGGAGAAGGCTGCCCTGAAAGGGACAGGTTTGTTGAAAGAGGCCTGCATGGTCACAGGCAGAGGGCCTTGAGAAGAGCGGCCTCCACTGAGGGAGATCAATGAAGAGAAGCCCTGGCAGGTACAGGTCATGGGCAGGCAGGAGGCTGCTGCCCTGTGACGGGAGGGAATGGTCAGAAAGAAGCACCTGCATAGGCACAGGTGGACGGGACTGCTGCCCGGGCCAGTGCAGAGACTGCCCTGATACAGTCAGTTTATCTTGGCAGGGGGCAGGGAGCTATTCCTTTGTGGAGTGGCCTGTTTGTTGCTGATTTTGGCAACTATCCAAAAGAGACCAGAATTCCTCGATGGACCCAATCTCCATTTTTTACCCTCAGACACTCCCTAGAGCAGTCCCATTCCCGCTTGGGTCTATGCCTTGTGATAGGCATTGGAGCCAAAGGATCTTGATCTCTATAGCTGGGTGAATGGTCACGTTAATCCCCTCCACTCCCACCTTCTGTGTGAGTCAGGTTCTAGTCTTGTGATGCCTCCTTTAGGGTTTCTATCCTTTCTTCTCTCAGTTAACATTTGCTATAGTTTGTATGCGGAAGCTTGTCACCCCATCTATCATAGACTTTCTTTATTGTTTGGGAAGGGGGTGAAGCACATCACAGGAACTTTCCACTCCATCAAGCAACAGAATCCAAGCAGCAGATTTAGCAATTTCCTGCTTCAGTAGTATAACCAAAGGCCCCAGAGATTGGGCAGTCTTTGTCTCTGCACCTTGAGATGAGCTACGCACCCATGAGCCCTTCCACCTTTGGTTGTGCAAGATGGGCTGAGACAGCATAACCCTACCTTTTGGTCTAGCTCTGAAAAATAGAGTCAGGGAATGTGATACCTGGGACACTGAGAAGAAGAGTATAAGCTCCTGTCAGTGACTGGGGAGAAGGGTGGAGTGAACATAGAAACTGTCAGATGGCATCTTAATCAGCCCTGGCTGGCATAACACAGAGCCCACAACAGACGCTTGTTTCCTCACAGTTCTGGAGGCTAGAAATCCAAGATCATGATGTTGATAGACTTGGTTCTTCCACATAGCACTCTTTCTGGCTTGGAGATGGCCTGCTTTTCCCTAATTTTTTATATGATCTTCTGTGTATGAGTGTGATCTAAGAGGACTCCAGTCACAATGGATTAGAGCCTGCCAGGATGATCTCATTTTGCCTTAATTACATCTTTCAAGGATCTATCTCCAAATACAGTCACATTCTAGATACTGGCAACTAGAATTTTAGCATATGAATTTGGGAGGGCACAATTCATCCCATCATAGATGGAACCTCCTCAACTTTCCTACACAGAATTTTCTATTTCCCTCTCATTTGCATCCATCCCCATTCTGCATCCTGTCCTCCCTCCCCATCGGAGGCCAGCAGATGACATACACTTTGAATTCATCCCACTCAGTCAATTGTTTCTTCTTCAGCAATGTCTTCTGTGTCCTAGATCATCAATGTTTCTCTCTAGTTTTTGTCATCCAAATACCCTCAAAGCTATTGTATTTTGAAGAAAAGTCCTCCATTGGTATAGTTTTTATTGCTGCATTTGACCCCTAGTTTTTTTCTGAGCATATTCTCTATAAAGTCAAAACGACTTCCACAACTCTTTCTTACCTGGCATTCATTCATTGTTTATAATAGAAAGGGTTTTTTCTGGATAATTTTTTTTCTCATGGCAAAATTCAAATATAGTGAAAAGCAAGCTTCCTGCCTACTCCTACCCCCAAACCTAAATGATTATGGCCCCTAATTGTATATATTGAAAGTGTACAACATGATCTAATACACAAATATATTCTGGAATGATTAGCAAAAGAATTAATCATTCTGGAATGATCAACAAGAGAATTAACTCCTCACAACCTCCTCCCACCCCAACCCATCCAGTCCCTTATTTACTAGGGGCCAGTCATGGGTTGGGAGTTGTCTAAGGTGGGGCCCCAGGAACACCTCAAATCCTATATAGTGGGTGGACATGCAGAATCCTTCCTATATTAAGTCCCAGACTAGTCCTGGAGACAACGTCAAGGGCTAGCTGCCCATCATCTGTCCAGCACCGTCGAGAAACCCTGACGCCTAGGCAGGCATCATGTACAGCTACCGCATCCGCGTGGCCACCGGGACCTGGCTCTTCTCGGGGTCCCTCAACTGCGTGCAGCTGTGGCTGGTTGGGGCGCGCGGGGAGGCGGAGCTGGAGCTGTATCTGCGGCCGGCGCGCGGCGAGGTCAGCGGGCAGGACCCGGAGTCCCGGCCC
>NW_004567118.1:29577345-29590542 GCF_000260355.1 Condylura cristata | reverse complement strand
TCTGGCTCCCGCAGGAGGAGGAGTTCGAGCGCCACGTTTGCGAGGACCTGGGGCCGCTGCAGTTCGTGAAGCTGCGCAAATACCACTCCCTGGTGGACGACGCGTGGTTCTGCGACCGCATCACCGTGCAGGGGCCCGGAGACCGCGCGGAGGCCACCTTCCCGTGCTACCGCTGGGTGCAGGGCCAGGACGTGCTGAGCCTGCCCGAGGGCACCGGTGAGGAGCAGGGCGGGGCCGGCGCCTTGGGAAATGCTAGGGGTGAGCGGGTAGCGGAATAGCGCTGAGCAGTCGGGGGAACTAAAAATAGGAGAGCTCTAGACATTAAGTTTTGAGAACCAGGATGTGTGAAGGGCATAAAAAAGTTAGGAAGTCCTGATTTGCACAGGACATGGCAGGCTGTTAGGAGGACTCAGAGTGAGTGATCTGAAGTGCCTCTTCCAAGGAGGTGAGGGGCGTGGCACACTCATGGAAAACTGAAGAACCAGAGTAAAAGCAGAAAGATGTCTACGTGAAGTGGGACACGGTAAGGCAGGGCAGGTGAGGGTAGCACTAGGGATGGGAGGTGGGGGGCTCCCCCGCTTCTAGGAGACCTCGAGGGAAACATGATCCTCAGAGCTGGAAGTTGGAAAAGCATGGGAGACAGTTGTAAGGAGTAAGGGAGCACAGAGCTGCTGGTGGGATAAACGAAATCTAGGATCTGTTACCTTAGAAATAAGTAGGAGAGACACTTGGGGGCAAGGGCAGGTAAGAATGGAAACAGGTGTTTTGCAGGTACACGCAAGTATAATTACAGAGGAGGGCAGCAACATGTCAGGCTAAGAAATAATGTGTGTGATGTTGAGGCTAGATGAGAGGAAGCCAGGTAAAGGTAGCACTAAGAATCCTTTTCCTGCTCTTTAGGTGAGAGTGTCCATGTCAGGGTGGTACACATAAGCATGTCTTCTTCCAAGGGAGGGGCGGCGGGGGGGGGAAGGGGTGTGGAGTGTTGAACTGGAGATATGTCATTTTGGAAGACAGGTGGTGTGGGCTGGAGAAGACCTGGGCAAATGAGATTCACGAAGGTAATATGGGATGAGGTAGGATAGGTGTGGACAGTTCAGGTGATTAAGAATGAAATTCCTAAATAATGAAGAATAGGGACAGATATAGAGATTTGGGTTCAGGCTTAAGAAAAGGTATCAAACATGGTATTTTTGTCTTGGGACAAATCTAAGATCTGAAATACGAAGATCAAGAAAAGAAGTGGAACACAGATTAAATAAATGACTAGGAGATTAATGAGGACAGATACAGAAAAGTCAAGAGAGTATGATGCGGAGGGGGGAAGTGCAGTGGACTATGGTGATGGCACACGGGTGATTTGGTGATGGGAAGCCCATGGGGATTACAACTGAGATGGAAAAAAAGCACAAAATGATGTAAAAATAAACTTTATATTATTTTTAAAAAAGTGTATGATGTACTTAAGAAATAGGAGAGTGGACAAAGCCAGGGGGTGGAGTGTAAGACTGGGTAAAGCAGTAAAGTCAATCCCCTTCATGTCTCTCAAGCCCGCCTGGCAGGAAACACCTTGGACGTGTTCCAGATGCATCGAGAGAAGGAACTGAAGGAAAGACAACAGATCTACCGGTGACCAAACACCCATAACCTCTCTCCCAATTGTTACACCCTTCTCGGACAACTTGGCTTCTATGTTCTACTAACTGTCCCTATCTCCTAGCTGGGCCACCTGGAAGGAAGGGTTACCCTTGACAATAGCTGCAAACAGTACAGATGAGCTACCTCTAAACGTGAGGTTCCACGAACTTAAGAAACTTGACTTTGAATGGTCCAAGAAAATTGGGTAAGGAAATGGTCAGAGGGTGGCCAGAGTCAATTCAGAAATGGGTAGGATTTGGTAAATTGGTGGTTTAATCCTTGATATCTGTTTTTTAGGGTTGTGGATATTGTCGTCAAACATATTTACCGTATCCTGGGCTCCTGGAACAAGCTGGAGGATTTTGATTATATTTTCCCTAGTGGAAAAAGTGTCCTGGCTGGTCAGTGGTTACCCCCATTTTCCTTAACACCTTAGACGGTCCCTTTTAAAGACTTGTCTTTCACTTTCTGTGGTCCTCAATACTCCCTGTCAATGAAGAACTTATCCAGCCCGATGAATCACAGAGGTCTCAAAAATGAAAAGATGGGCTGGATATGGGATGGTCATATTACTGAATCTGGGGATTTAGTCTGGAAGAGAGGGTATCATTGTCAATCTCCTGTATCAATACCCCAACCCAACCCCACAGACAAGGTCCATCAGCACTGGCGGGAGGATACGCTTTTCGGCTACCAGTTCCTCAACGGTGTCAACCCCATGCTGTTGAGACGCTCCACCTCTCTGCCCTCCAGGCTGGTGCTGCCCCCTGGGATGGAGGAACTTCGGGCTCAGTTAGAGAAAGAACTGCAGGTACCCCCTCCCACCTTGCCTTGCCCTCTCCTCATATGTGGGGAGGAGATTCTATGTGGGGAGTGGCCAAAGATAAGTCAGGGGAGGGAGGCTGCTATAACAGGAAAACTAGAGATATGAAGTATAGAGTAAACTGGGAGACTGGGGGTGGGGGTGGGGGTGGGTCCAGGTGGAGGCAACAAGAAATTCAGGTCTGATGGAAAAAGAGCCTTGGACACTCCACAAGGGGGTTGCTTAGCTTGTCTGTGGTTCAGAGTGGATTGGGAATTTGGTCTTAAACTGCCATTGTCAGAATGAATTACCAGTTTCTGGGGCAGATTTCACTCATTTTGCCTCTTTCCTCACATAAGAGGAGAGGACTTGGGCTCAATGCTCTGGGTGCTTCCCTGTTTCATGTCACCAGGACTCTGCCTTGATGGGGAGAATGGTGAGAAAATAGACTCTGTCTTTGCCCTCCCTCTGGAGCTCGACTCTGACCTTGAGCTATACATAACTCCTCCTTCCCCAGCAAGGCTCCCTCTTTGAGGCTGACTTCACCATTCTCGATGGGCTTCCAACCACTGTGATCCGCGGAGAGCAGCAGTACCTGGCCGCCCCCCTCGTCATGCTGAAGCTGGAACCCGATGGGAAGCTGCTACCCATGGTCATCCAGGTCGGGTGCCCTGGGCGTCCCCTGCCAACACTGTTCTCTGTCCACCCCAGTCTTTCCCTGGGAACTAGGAGTGTTAACTCATGTCCCATGTTACTCAGTGAGCTCTGACCTTGTCCCTAAGCACCCTTTACTTCTGCTCAGCTGGAATAACTTGTGGAGGGTGATGCTGTCCTCTGCTGGCTCTCACCTTAATGCTACTCAACCTTTTAGTGACCTTTAGATTTGTTTAGCTTCCTTCTTCCTTAAACCTCTTTTCTTCCTTAGCTTTACTGGCTTTTCTCACCTCCTGTTCTTGGTTAATCCCCCCCCCCCCCCCCGTATAGCTCAGATGTCATCATGTCTCTTCCAAAGCACTGTTAGGGCTTCCTGTCGGGACCCTCTGTTTCTCACTCCTACATTGAGGGCAACCATCAGGGCACTGGCAGTTCCACAGCTACTGGGGTTCTCGAGCCTCCAACTAGGTTCCAGCCCCCTGGAAGGCAGTACATTTACTTGGTCATCTCTGACCTCCCCCTCCCACCCCCTCCACCCCCCAGAATGCTGAGCACAGTAGCTTACATATGATGAGAGATCAAGGAGTGTTTAATTCCTCTTTTTACAGCTCCAGCCTCCCAGCCCTAGTCTCCCCACCCCAACATTGTTCCTGCCCTCAGATCCCCCACTTGCTTGGCTCCTGGCAAAGTGCTGGGTCCGAAATTCAGATTTTTTCATGCATGTGCTCCGGTATCATCTTCTAAACACTCATCTGGTGGCTGAGGTCATCGCTGTCTCCACCATGAGGTGCCTCTCGGAACTTCACCCCATCTTTAAGGTACCTCCTCTACCTGCCAGGTACAGCATTCTCAGACCTCAGAGAGAGGAAACAACCCAACAGCTGTCTAGGATTTTTAAAGTCAAAGCCATGTGACTGAAAACATGTAAACATAGTTTGTGCTAATTCAGTAGACATCCATGTTATTGCAGCAAGAGTTCCCATCTCTCCTGTTAAGTAACTTAGCGCTTACTCAGCACACAGTCTGCTCTGTGTGCTCTGAAATCCTCTAGCAATGACTCTGGGTATAAAGGAATATAATTTGATATTGATTCAGATTTAAGAGGTTTACTGTATAGTTGGGATAGAAGTTTAAGAATCAGCCACATAATGATATCTGGAAATGGAGCTTGAAATCAATGGAGAAAGTAGTAAGCTCTGTAATGTTGATGGAGACTGTTTCCACACAACTTGGGAGTCATAAAGTAGAAGAGATAGGGCACAGAGAACAGGCCAGCAAATTAAGCTCCGCGAAGACTGCATTACATGGTGGTTACAAGAATAGAAAAGAAAATGCAGACACTTTGCCATGGGGGGAAGTCATGGATGCCCCATGCCCAGGTACAAGAGTAAAGAGCAATATCAGGGTCTAAGCTGCTGCCACTACCAGGGCCATGGGTAAGAGTTGGGGTCATGACCCGGAAGTTCAGGGATTTTATGAACAGTGAATCCAGTATGACTTGGTAGACAAGTGCCTGTTTTTAAAATATCTTCAAAATTTGATGACACTTTACATGCAACAGAAGCAAAAATACCACAAGCTTATGAACCAGAATAACTGTTTGAAATATTATAGCTGGGGAAGGCCACTGTGAAGTTCCAGATGAGATGTTCAGTTTTAGGTACATGGCGTTTAAAGTGTTAGCAAGATAGGTAAGTGAGTCCCTACCAAGTTAGGTTTCTTTTGGGGACTCTCACCTCCTCTCCAAGGCCTGTCATTTATCATTGTGGTTCCTCTTTGGATTTGGTTAACTTTCATCTTCTTCCTACCTTAATGGCTAAGCCTACTTATACTTTTCAAAATCCTTTACTACTTCAGTCCTCACCATTCATCCTAACAACTTTATCCCATCGCAAGTGGCTGAGTTGTTATTAGGACAGTGAGGAGGGCAAAGCCCCCATGTTTCACAGAAGTCAACTGTGTAGGCTTTGGATTCAGACTTCTGGGTTTGAACCCCAAATTCTTACCAGACATGTGCTCAGAGTCCTCTCTGAATGGGAGTAACAGGCTGCCCGTCACAGAGCTGATAAGGAATAATAGCAGTGTGACACAGGCTACCGGCATTAAGAAAAATAGATCTTAGTCCTGTTTCTTTGTCCTCTGGTATGGCCTCTTCTCGTGTGGGTTTAGAGCTTTCTATGCCACTCAGCATCTTTCATGAACTTTCTGAAGTTTCAGGTATAATACCTTGGTATGAAGGGTATCATTTGGGCCCTTCCCTCTGTCCCACACTAACAACTCAAATTCCAAAACTGCCTGAACCTTGCAACTCAATAAATGGAATTTTCGATATATGGAATTGAAACAAAGTTGTCACAGACAAAAGGAAATGCATGTGAAGATCAGATAACCTTTTCTAATCCTAAAGGAAAGCAGGATAGAGGGTGTCTAATAGGGTGGTGATAAAGAGGACAGAGTAATATGGCTCCCCTACTTCTGATACCAGTTACCTATGCTCCACCACCTTCACCCACAAAAAAAAAAAAAAGAAAAAGAAAAAAGAAAAAATGACTGGAGGTTTCAGGACCAGCATAAAAAATGAATAAGAAGGCTAGTTTAAACTATAAGAATGTATATGATAGAAGTTATTTTTAAAAACCAAAAGTTAAAGGGCACCTATAGTCATGATGGGAAATATTAAAGTAAGTGATAACAGTTACTATCCAAAGACTTCTGTGTGCGAGGCATTGTGCTAAAACTCTTCATGCCTAAGTATGACCGTAACAAGTAAGATCACAGGCTGTATTACCTGTCCCTATTGTCAGATGAAGAGATGGACCCTCATCTTAAGTGTCTAAGTTGATTGCATCAAGTGTCAAAATATCAAGTCAAGTTTCAAAGTGGGTGCCGAGTGCAATCATGGTGGGTCTGGATGCAGCGCTGAGTCAGAGGAGAGACTCAGAGCTTGAGAGTGAGAGAGCAGAGAAGCAGGAGAGCGACTGGCAGGGAGGGAAACACCTAGGGAGAGAAGGTGCCACCCCTGAACACACACACACACACACACACACACACACGGAAAGCCCAGGCACGGCCCCCATTACCCACCCTCCTTGCTCCATCCCAGCTCCTGATGCCGCACACCCGCTACACCATGGAAATCAACACCCAGGCTCGGACATCACTCATTTCAGATGGAGGCATATTTGATCAAGTAAGGAGGGAACGGGGTGTGGGCTGCTGCATCACTCAGTTGTCTGGGGCCTCCTGCTGCGTTCAAGACCCCAGGCCAACCTGGGTGATTGTCCTTAGACCCCACAAGCACCTCCCTTTCTACCCCCGTCTTTAAATGTGAAAACCCCACACCTGAACCCCTCATATAGTATGCCTGTGTTCTCCCCTCAAGACTGCTCCTCTCTTTACCCAGACGGTGAGCCTAGGCGGAGTGGGCTACATACAGCTGCTCCGGCGGTCCTTGGCTCAGATGACCTACCGCTCCCTCTGCCCTCCGCATGATCTGGCTGACCGGGGCCTGCTGGGGATCCCCAAAGCTCACTATGTCCATGATGCTTTACGCCTCTGGGAGATCATTGCCCGGTGGGTGAGAGTGGGGCTAGCATTGGAGAGGTCTGGGGAGGGGGCGAGCGGGGTTCTGGCCCAAGGTCAGTGCGGGACAGAATGAACATAGACATTGCAAGGTCCAGACGGAAGAGCTGAGATTCGGTCCTAGGGAGATGGCGCGAGCGAGGAGTCAGTGGGGAGGGCCTGAAAGTAGGCGGGCCGGAGTGGAAGTGCAGGCTGGTAAGCTGTGAGTGATCACCATGGGAACTGTGGAATCAGGATTTCTTTGGGAAAGGTACAGAATTCTTAAAGTGGGTGGCACACATTTCCTTCCTTCTTATGCTAGAGTTCAGAAAGAGTTAGAGATGGCTCAAAAATATAAGTTTTATAAGCTCTACAGTGAGAATCAACTGGGTAGAGGCCACAGAAAAGGAGCAGAGTGGGAGGCTTTAGTCTTCGACTCGCCAGAGGCTCACTCCCTTCTCGGGGCAGGTACGTGGAGGGGATCGTCCCTCTCTTCTACCACGGGGACGATGTCGTGAGCGATGACACTGAGCTGCAGGCCTGGTATCGGGAGATCACTGAGATGGGGCTGTGCCAGGCCCAGGACCGAGGTAGGACCCCTCTCCAGAGCTGGCAGTGCCTCAAAGACTGCCCAGAGCCCCTTTTCAGCCCTGCCCTTCTGAGACATGACCCCAACCCTTCGCCCCACCCTCGTCTCCACAGATGAAGCACCGGAATCCCACTCCTGCCTCCTTAGACAATTCTTGATATCCAGATTGTCTTCCTCCCAGGCCCTGGCGGCCAACCTTTCCTTCCGTCCCCCACCCCCATCACTGCTGCCCCAGCCTAAGCTGCTATTGGCCACAATCGACCAGGACCACGGCCACAGAGGGTTTCTTTCCAGTTCTTGCTTCCCCCCAGACTACAGCTCCAATTCAATCCAACCCTTAGTCACAGATGCTCCTCATCAACCATTGCATGAAACACAGCCCAGGTCTACCACCAGTGAGGAATCGGCCCTGTCCTTTCTAGGCCTCATATTCTCTCTTCATTGCTGTCTACTTGGTTAAAAATGGGGGTGTTATTCCATGATGACCCCCACCCCGGTTTTCCTCCCTTTTCCTCCTGCCTGCTACTGTGTAGCACACACAGAAAGGCCAGGCACGCTGCCCCCTCGCCTCAGTGCAAGTTATGAGACGCAATCTCAGTGCTCTGTGTGTTTCGAATCAACCACAAACTCAGTGCCCTGGTCCTTGGGACTCAGCTTCTTCGGCCAAACTGCCTTGCTAGGATCTGATGTCTTAATTCCCCCACCCATGTTTTCATCTATCAGGAAGAACTAGCCTCCCTGAGCAAGCTGAGGTTCATGCTTCTCTCTGAAGCACACATGGCCAGCCTGGCCTCTTTTGATAGTCCTGCAGCTAGTGTTCCCTTACTCTTCACACCAGTACTCTGAATCCTATCGTCTTATGTGGGATTAGCTTGGGGCTGTTGTGACCAGCCCTGAGGAGGCCTGGCTCGTGAGCCTGGCCCCTCTTGAAGATTGGAGACTTACTTTGAGGTATCCACCCAACACCAGACTTCTGGGACCAAAATTCCTGTACTGCTCCTCAGTTCTGGCCCACTGTCTTCCATGCTCTCTCTTACTTGCTTTTCCTCATGAAATAGCCGCATTAGAGTACTTATAATACACAGTTGTTTATGAGCTTTAACCTCTCATTACTTAGAGTTCAGAATTCATGGATCTTTCTCACACTTCTCTGTTACCATTTTCTTATCACCCTCAATAAAAGTGCTAAGAATTCCTCTTGCCAACTTGGGACCTCATAAAAGCCATGTCATCTTTTTGATTTTTTTTAAAAGATTTATTTATTCATACAGAACTGGGGTACAGGCCAGAGAGGCGGAGGGTGAGAGGCTTCACCAGAGACAGAGTGGGGAGCAGAACAGGCAGATCGATGAAGTACACTGCTGAGGGGAGCAGCGGGCGGGCCAGGAGAGGTCTGCCACGCCATGTGGTCACCTCCGGGGCAGGCGGGAATCGAACTCATGCGGAAGTGGCTTTAGCTTCTTAGTGCTGTGCTTTAACCCGCTGCACCACCAGGGAGGGGCATCTTTTTGATTTTTAATAGCCTTATCTCTAAAGTGGAGATAACAGCCACCCAAGCTATAGAAGGAACAGGACAGTGTTGAAGCACTGTAAGATCATTGTGATTACAGGCACCAGGCTGCAGAAACTACCTCCCCTCTGTGCTCAGCTTGTGCAACAGGGCCCTGTGTGGTAGAGAGCCAGGTGGGCCATTAAACTCTCTGAGCCCCACCCCACCAGCAAGCTGAGTGGAACATGATAGCTGATCTGACTTTCGTCTGACTCCAATTGGAGTCTGTGACTTCTCTTTTCCTGCCTCTAATCAAGACCTGAAACCACTGTGAGGGAATGGGAAGGCATACTTCAGCATCCTAAACCACACTGGGGGAAGGTGAAAATTTTGTTGCGATAGAACAAATCTAGAGAAAAGTTAATGTTGCAAATCACAGACATACAACTTGAATTTTTCCTAAGGTGTCAGACTGTATAATTAGCTCTCAGTTTAAAAAACAGAATGTTCCAAAGCAATAATTCAAAGTGAGAAGATTCATTATCAGTTTGGGTTGCTACATGGTCCCCAAAGCCCGTTCATTTTTAGGATTTGGGATTGTGTGGTTTCAGGGCAAGAATGTGGTGTGAAGTGGTTCTTGTGAAAGCTGTTAGTATTACAGTTGGCAAGCTGGAAATGGGCTTCTGAATGCAACCGCTATGAGATCTGGGTGAATTCTCCTGCCCAAGACACTGTCAGGAAGTTGGATTAATTTGAAAGCTCAGGTGGTCATGAGGCATTATCTTAAAGATAAACTGTCAAAGATAAACATTTACCAAGTCAGAACATTCAGGCATTAAATAGGTCAAAGTTCAGTGGTGGGCGCCCATTCCTATCAGCTGAATCAAAGTGTTTTGAAGTACATATGATTTCATTTGAAGTCCAAGTGCTGTGCAGTACTTCCCACCATCTTAATCTTCACTTTATTGGGGTGGACTTCGTTTTGGTACTAAGCAAGCAGTGAGAATGATCTACATTTTGCAGTTCTCGATTCTGGGCCTTGAAGAGCACTCTAAGACAGCCTGCTTGCAGCAGGAATATTCTTTTTCAAGGGTCCAGGTCCACATTAAAATTGAAACAAGTAGAATTAGCTTCTTCAGTATGGATTCATGCATTATCAAGCATATATGCGCATATTAAAAAAAAAAAGAAAGAAACAGGATATTACTAGCTCTCTAGCGAGCTCGTTCTATTCTCCAGCCTAGCCCATCCAAAGGTAACCGTCATCCTGACTTCATTCTGCATAGGTTAGTTTTAGCTGCTTTGGACTTTACACAAATGAAATACAGACACGCATTCACAGATATCCGGTTTCAGTCTCTCGATGTTTCACATGGAACCATGCCTTTGTTGTAGCCAACATGCAGTTTTTATCCTCATTGTCTACAATTCCATTTTGTGATGACAAACATTGAATGTTTTCCTGTCTGCTATGGCTGAGCAGTTGTGTTGTTTCCAGTTGGCAGCTATGAATACCAGGGCTTCTGGAAACCTCACTGTGTGTGCCCTTCAGCTGGGTACACACCTAGAGGTGGGACTGATGAGTTGTAGCACAGCTGCATGTTCAGGCTTACTAGTTACTAATAGTTTTTCAAAATGCTGTCCTTCCAGCCAGGCAGCCTCATACACAACTTATTGTTCATCTTGTTCATCTATCTGAGATGAACAAGATGCTTCTATTGTTTTCTCTTTAGCCTATTGGTGAATATATTGTTATCACACCATAAGTTCAAGCTGTAGGCTCCCAAAGACTGGCGGTGCTATGTACATCTTCATAGATTCAGCAGCCGTGGCTATCTCATTTGTGGGGCGCCTGTTAACGTCTTTTGTCCATTTCTCTTCCCGGTTGTTTGTTTTGTGTTTTGTCTGGTTTTCTTTCTGGTGGTGATTTTCTGTTGCTTTTTGAAACCCAGTTACTGAGCAAAGTCTCAGACATCCTGCTCTCCACCTACCATAATAGTCATGGTGAAAGGGTTTTAATAGAGCATCCTCTTGATGCTCTATTATTATCCTGATTTCAGAGGAAAATATAGGGACTCAGAGAAACTTAGTAACTGGTCCTAGGTAACAGAGCGGGTTAGCAGCTGAGCCAGGACTGGTCCGAAGGCTGATGCCACAGCCTGTGCTCAGTCTGCACCACCTGCCTCCTCGACCATTGTTCCTGCAGCTTCCCTGGCTCTTGACTAGTTATCAATCTCCTGTTGATAACTTCTATCCCCAGTCCCTGCTTTATTTCTATTCTTACCACTATCTAATATACCACATGATTTTTACTTAGCTGTCCTGTTTATTTTCTTTCTTGTCTTTTAGAATCAAACTGAAAACAAGCTAGAAGTCTTTGTATTTTTTGTCCACCAACATATCCCTGGTGTCTAGACAGCACCTGGCACACAGTCATTTGATAGTTTTTAAACCCTCAGTATACCTAACATATGGGTATCTTAGACATCAGCATTTATTTCCACATATCCTTTGGAGTTGTAGTTTGTAAACTCGATTGTTTCCTCCAGGGTTCCCCGTCTCCTTGCAGTCTCGGGTTCAGCTCTGTCATTTCCTTACCATGTGCATCTTCACATGCACTGCCCAGCACTCGGCCATCAACCAAGGCCAGGTATGGGCATCTGGAATCCTGGGTCTTGGAGGGCAAGTGGCTGGGCTGGGGATACTAAGGAGAGGGAAATGGGGGGCTAAGATCCTGAATCAGTTTCTAAAGAACCATACTCTTCCACACCCAGTTTGACTGGTATGCCTGGGTCCCCAATACCCCATGCTCAATGCGGATGCCCCCACCCACCACCAAAGAAGATGTGACGATGGCCACCCTGATGGGCTCGCTACCTGATATCTGGCAGTCTTATTTTCAAATGACTTTGTCATGGGTCCTGAGCCGGCGTCAGTCAGACATGGTAAGAGGAGACCCAAGAATGCTAGGGGCACTGGTGTTTGGCTGATTGGGAGCGACCATTAAGCCAAGGGGCCGATTAGAGTCCCTGTGTTTTGGAACTAGAAGCTAATTCATCTTTTCTGCTTCAGGTGCCCATGGCGTATCACAAAGAACAATATTTCTCAGACCCTGGGCCCAAGGTTGTTTTAAAACAATTTCAAAGAGATCTGGGCAACTTTGAAAGGGAGATCATGGCCCGCAATGAGCAACTGGAACTTCCCTATGAATACATGAAACCCAGCAGCATAGAGAACAGCATCACTGCCTAAGCCCAAGTCGTCTCACTCTTCAAATACTTTAGGTCACCAATGGAGTGTGAATATTACCCCAGTTCTGTTTTCCTGGATCTCAGTTGTTATAGTTCTATTATTTTTCTCCCCCTGAGTTATAAACTTGAATAGCTTATCCTTTCAGGTTTTCTAGTAGAATGATCTTTAACTTGAACGTTACTTCTATAGCGAAATTAGCTATCTATTCAAGCAGTATTCTCTTCCTCCTGGAAATTTTGCCTTTGCATTTATCACAACGTCATTATATAGCATAGTGATATTATGCTATCATTAATATAAATTATTTTAAAAAATGAATGATGGTACTAATGTTTTAATATAATAGGATGTAGAGGTCAGTCCCATTTTTTCCATCAGAACAATCAGTTATCACAACAGTGTTTCCTCCTAACTTATAATGCAGAAATAAATCAAATTGCAATATATGAATGTAAATAATTCTTGCAATCCTTCTCTTTTCTTCATTTCCTGCCCCTGTGCCACCCTGACATCATTGCTACATAGCCTTCCAGGCTTTGATGGTGCTTTTTTGTAAAAATAATATGGTATTGGTGCCAAAACAGATACATGGACCAAAGGATCAGAATTGAAATTCCAAAAATAAATGCACACATATTCCAGCACCTAATCTACAATAAAACATCTATGACCATAAAGTGGGGCAAGACAGGCTCTTTAATGAATAATACTGGGAAAATAGAGAAGCTATTCAAAAAAATAAAATTGGATTTCTCATGAATACATGTGTTCTACAATATTCACAACAGTGTTATTTACAACAATTAGGACATGGAAGCAGCCTAAATTTCCTTCAACCAGTGAGTGGATCAAAAAGATGTGATATATACAGACCATGGAACATTTTATGCCCATAAGGAAAGATTAAATGCAGCCATTTTCAACAAAATAGAAGGAATTGGAAAAAAATATTCACAGCAAAGCAAGTCAGAACAATAAAAACAAATATTAGATATTGATACAATCCACAATTCAGTAATATGAAACATATTCAAACTACTGGACATCAACAACCTTCCTGAGGGCTAGTTCTGAGATTAAGAGGGAAGGGAAGAGAAGAAAGAAGGAAACACAAGGGATGGTGGTGGAAGAAAATAAATTAAAAGAAAAACAGTCAATGAATACAAATATGTTACAGTCAAAAATATCACTCAGTCGGGCCCTCCCTGGTGG
>NW_004567118.1:29574813-29576490 GCF_000260355.1 Condylura cristata | reverse complement strand
CAGGGAACACCGGCTACCACTTTTTAACTTCAGTTTCCAATGGCTAACTCACCCTCTCTGGCTTTGTTCCATCATTGCTTCTATGTCTCACTACCTCTTTCTATCTGTATTTGTCATCAGCGTGCATGCGCGTACACATGTTCGCACACACGCACAGCCCTAATGAGAAACTGGTTTCCAGCAGTCAGTTTACTATTCTTTCACCCTTGCATGACTGCCTGTAGACAGCAGTTTCCCCACACACAGCGGCACACCCCAAGCTTCCCTCCAGCTAGGGCTGTAGGGGGGGAGGCAGGTTTCCTTATGAGGGCCCCAGGCAGGGTGATGGCCTGTGGGGTGCAACTGCACTAAACTGTCAGTCTGACAACCCATAGTACTTTCCCTCCTCTAAGCCTTTCTATGGTACGTTCCTCCTTCTTGGAATGCTGTTTGCATTCCTCTGCCCAGAAAACATGTGACTCCTTTAATCCCTGGTACAAAGACCAAATTGCTCTTCTCCACTGAATCCTCATCAACCCTACATCTAACCTCTCCTCAAGCATTTACTATTCTCCTGTTGGTGCATTTGCTTCTCCAAGCCCCCAAAGGCTGGGATGCCGGAAATGCTCCTGGAGCTGTATTTCCATTACCAAATATATTCATTCATACTTTCACTCAACAAACATTAATTGACCACTGTGTGTCAGAAGCCATAGCAGGCAAATGTGAAGGAATCAGATAGCGTTTCTGCCCCTTTGGAGGTAAAGAACGTGGCACCATGGCTTGCACCCAGGAAATGGTCAATGGCCCCTATCTGAATGGATTGCACCTTTCCCCATTTCAGACATCAAAGCTGCACATATGCAAACCAGTGGACAGTTAAGTGGGCCAGGAGGAACTCTTTTGTAATTCCCAGAGGCATATCAAACTTGGCTTGTCAACACCAAGTTTATCATATTTCTCAATCCTTTTGCTCCTTTTGTGTTCCGTGTCTCAGTAAGTGAACCATCATCTACAAATTGCCATAGTGGATGGAGAACCATGAAGTCATATTGGATCTCTCTCTCTTTTAAATATTATTCACAATTTATTATTTTGGGGTATAGGCTGTAGAATTTCAGGGGGTGAGAATATTCACCAGAGACAGAGTGGGGAGTAGAACAGGTAGATCTACTGAAACACACTGTTGAGGGGAGCAGTGGTCTGCTGTGCCATGTGGGTCAGCTCCCTGGCTGGGGACCAAACTCAGGCCACAGTGGTGATAGCGCTGAAAGTTAAACTCTAGGCTACCACAAGGGCCCGTTTTTCTCCCCCACCACCTGCTGAATAACAGCCTTGACAATGCGACTTCTTCAGCATCTTTTCCGCTTCTCTTCTTTGTCTTCCTCGGAGGTGTTAAATCATACAGTTCTTGTCTTTCTCTGTCTGACTAATCATCATCTCCTTGTGGTCCATTGTGTGGTCACGAAAGCAGGATTTCAGCTTTCTTTGTTTGTGTGTGGCTGAGTAGCATGTATTCAAAGAAAATTAATATTTAAAAGTGCAAATCTTCCTAACATTGAAAGCACTCTTTGGAAATAGAAGAAAACAGAGATCATCAATCCAATAAACAAATGGTAAAAGACATGCAAAGAAAGTTCACAGAAAAAGGAACTATTGATGCAGGTGACTTTTTTTTTTCAATTTTTTTGATATATA
>NW_004567118.1:29570679-29573743 GCF_000260355.1 Condylura cristata | reverse complement strand
TTGTACTAGTTTGCATTCCCACCAGCAATGCAGGAGAGTTCCTTTTTCTCCACATCCTCGCCAACATTTGTTGTTGCTAGTTGTTTGAAGATGTGATGCATGTAAAGAGGTTCAACCTTGTTCCCAATAAGGCAAAAGCAAATTAAAGGTACTACCTCTTGCCAACTGTAATAGCAAAACATGAATAATAACAGTGGTAATGTCATAAAAGTAATTAGTCCTCTCTTGCTACATTTCATCCACTGTTCTAAGGGCTCTAGACACATTAAATCATGTATTTAATAACAGACCCTTTTGTATGTAATAGAATAATAACATTACTAGGGGGCATGCATATTGGATAGAACCCCTGGGGGGGGCAATTTGGCAATAAATGTTTCTGAAAATTCAATATCCAAATATACTTGCAAAATGTGAGCAGAAGGTTATCACTGTCTCAAAGTTCACTTTAGTGAAGCCTGGACTCCTCGGAGGCGGGACTAAGTACAACAGTGTCAATTCACAGAGGACTACTTTGTCGCTGTCAAAATAATGAGGGAGTTGTGCTGATATGGAAAGATTTCCAAAGGACAAATAAAAGAGATGAGAATAAGAACTAGGCTTAAAAACTTAGTTTGGTTAAGATTAAGAATTTAGTTTGTTCTCTCTTGCCTGTGTTCACTTTACTGACGTGTTCATAAAGGCACTCTTAAAAAGACGTCCAAGAAGCTGATGCCATGGTCTCGAGGACAGAGGTGTATGGGAATTGGGAGCTCTCCTATCCCAAAAGGGAGGTTTCATTCTATGCCTTTCCACTTGTTCTAAAAACTGAAATGAAACCAGTCCATCTACAAATTCTTGAAGACAGTATATATTAGTGTATTTTACAGGGAATAATTTGCTCCTATGGATAAAGAAACAAAGATATCCATAAGCTATTCCCCATTGACTCAGCTCCTGAAAATTTACTCTCCAGAATGAATTTGATAAAGGGGAAATATTGCAAAATGACTTATAACATTAAAAACCATTACTACCAAATGTCAAATTGTGAGTGGCTGAATTAATCATTGTAATTTACCACACAGGATAAACAGATGAAAACCACATTACAAGGTCCATGTAGCTACTCCCACTACCCAAAACCTGCTTGCTAAACACCACCTCCAATCAAAGAAAGGAAATGACTCAATAGGGATGGGGCAGAGTGAAATACAAGATGAGCCTGCAGCATCTCTTACTGCCAGATGTAAGAAAATTCCTTTAAAAAAAGATGCAGTGACCCTCCCTGCACAGCACTGAGAATCTAAAGCCGCTTCCTCATGAGTTCGATTCCCGCCTGCCCCGGAGGTGACCACATGGCGTGGCAGACCTCTCCTGACCCGCCCGCTGCTCCCCTCAGCAATGTACTTCGTCGATCTGCCTGTTCTGCTCCCCACTCTGTCTGTGGTGAAGCCTCTCACCGCCTCTGAGCCTCTGGCCTGTACCCCAGTTCTGTATGCACAAAATAAATAAATCTTTAAAAAAAAAATGCAGTATGTCGCTGGGAACACAGGAGCCAACCTAAAAGAGCCAACAATGATGAAAGCTGGAACAATCTGTACAACAATATGAGGAATATAGTACTGGGTTATAACCCAAAGTATAAGATAAGTAAATATACTGATATAAACAAATTGCTTCGTGAATAAATAAATGAGGAAAGAAATAAGTATTCCTTACAGAAATCCCAAACAACGTATTACCCCTTCTGCGTTATGCTGACACACAGCTACAAAGCAGTCTTGTGTGATAATTTCCTTTTTTGAGTTTGGGCTGGATTTAGTGAGTCCCTTACAAGAACTAAGAAAGCAAAAACAGTTACTTTTCAGTGGAGAAATCTGGCTGACAGGGCTTGAACCAAGTGAGCCCTGGAAATCCAGGAAAGGAGTGTGGTTATGATGAGAAGGGCGCTTCATCTCTGCCAGTCTGAGCACTCTGTACTAATTTTGCAAAAATTCTGTAAATCTAACATTATCCATGATAAAAAATTTTTTTAAGAAAACATATAAGCAGCCCTCCCTGGTGGTGCAAGGGATTAAATCATAGCAGTATGAAGCGAGGCAGCCACTACAGCGTGAGCTTGATCCCCGGCCAGGGCGGTGACTCACATGGCACAGCAGACCTCTCCTGTCTCGTCCACTGCTCCCCTCCGTAGTATATTTCATTGGATCTGCCTGTCTGCCCTCCACTCTATGGTGAATCCTCTTAGCCCCCCACCCCACATTAGGTTGCACCCCAGCTCTTGTATGCATAAATAAATAAAATAAATCTTTAGAAAAGAGTACATATTAGTAACATGAAAGTGCTTATGATGCTATTTTAAATGAAAACAAGATGACAACGGTATACTGCACAGAAGAAATAGGAATTGGTGAGCAAGTGAAGATTGATCCCTTTGGCTTATTCCAACTGGTCTCAACTCCCCTTTTCCAGTTCTGCTGCCACAGGTGTCCAGACCCCTACAGAAACATCTGTTAACTTCCCTACGGTCCATTCAAACCCTGCTCCATCAGCTCTCATTAACGAAGCTCTGCTGGCCTTGTTTGAGAGGACCTTTCATCTGCTCCAAATTCCCTTAGCCTGTGGATTAGCTGCATCTTAACTTTAATGTGAAAGAAGTCACCCTTCTTCCCAGGGGCTAAAATGACTTTGTCTCTGCTCAACAAACATGCAGGCTTTCTTTGGATTTGGTTCCCATTGCAAACTTTTAGTGAAGGAACTACTGTTTGCAAAGTCCTGTGTGAAGCAAAACAGCAGATGCGAATACTATGGCCCTGTGTCAGGTCTGCTAAAGGTGAGAGGCCCATTTGGATCCATTTCCCACCCCATGAGCATTTGTATATCTGGGTCCAGACTCAACCCCTTGAGCCCTGGGAACCCCAAAACTAGACCATGAGTTGGGGGGGAGGAAAGCATTCTATAGTCCTAGAAGTAGGTCTCAGTCTAGTGCGAGAGCCTCTAGACTGTGTTCACAGCCCTCCCCTGTGGTTAAGGTGTGACGTGTGCTCCCTTACCATGAGCCACCACGATCTTAAATGATCTA
>NW_004567118.1:29566143-29566838 GCF_000260355.1 Condylura cristata | reverse complement strand
TTTATTAAAAAAGATTTAGTCATGCATACAAGAACTGGGGTATAGGCCAGAGGTGCCGGAGTGTGAGAGGATTTACCAGAGAGAGAGTAAGGAGCAAACAGCAATAGCAACAGGCGGACCAAGTGAAATACACTGCTGAGGGGAGCAGCACTGGTGGGCAGGAGGAGTCTGCCACGCCATGTGGGTCAGCCTCCTGTGCTGCAGTGGCTGCAGATAGCTTCATAGTGCTGTGCTTTAACCCACTGTGCCACCAGGAGGACCCCACTCTTATAATTGCTTCTCATTGCTCTATTGAAAAGTATAAGCAATGCTATAAATCAAAGAAAATAAATTAAAAGCATAAGGATTAAAATGGAATAGTAAAACTGTCTTTGTTCATAGGTTCACAGATTACATGATTATATATATATAGATCCAAGAGAACCTATAATTTGAAACTGGAGCCATTAAATGAAATTAATGGTTGAAGCCTACAAAGTCAGAATATAATAGCAATTATATTTCTGTACATTAGCAACAAACAAGTGGAAAATCAAATTAAAATAGCAGTATCATTTCAATAGCATCAAAATTAAATATGCAAGAATTAATTTAATGAAATATGGACACAATCTCTTCATTGAAAAGTAAAAAACCATTAGAAAAAAATTTTATTTATTTATTCATACAGAGCTGGGGTACAGGCCAGAGATGCA
>NW_004567118.1:29564027-29566043 GCF_000260355.1 Condylura cristata | reverse complement strand
AATTTTCCAGTTTGTGAGCCAAGACTCATTTCCTGTTTAAGAATCCTTTCCAAATCATTTTGTTTAAGCTAATGTTTTGTTTCCTGTAAATTAAAATGTAAAGTATACAACTCAGAAGCAAAAAGACACACAACCCAATTTAGAAATGGGCCAACAAACTGAACGGCTGTTTCATCAAAGATACACAATGGCCAACAAGCCCTTGGAAGAAAGTTCAAAGTCATTAGTCACTTGAGAGAAATGCAAATCAAAACCACAGTGAACCACCGCTTCACACTCATTAGAAGGGCCGTTAAAAAATAGAATATAAAAAAAAAAAATAGAATATAAGAGTTTGCATGAATATGGATAAATTGTAACCCTTACACATTGTTGGTGGAAATATAAAATGCACAATTGCCTGGAAAAGGTTTGGCAGCTACTCAGTTAGTTACCATTTGGAATGACTTAGCAATTCCACCCCAAGAGAACCAAAAACAGGTGTCCAAATAAAAACACTTGTGTTCATCTATTTACAAAATGTGTGCACAAATGAGGAACACAGCAGCCCTATAGACAGTAGCCAAAAGTTGGAAATGACCTAAAGATCTAGCAACAGATAAATGTATAAACAGACTATGTCTTTTTACAATAAAATTAAGTATTATTCACCATAAAGGTGAATTGATGAGACATACTCCCACACAAATGAACCTCGAAACCATTATGCCAAATCACAGAAACAGCACACAAGGGAAAGGTATTGGATTATTCCTTTTATATGAAACATCTAAAATAGGCAAATCCATATAGACAAAAGGCAGATGAGTGGTTTCCGGGTTCTGAAAAAGGAGGCACAAGGCTAGAGAGTGACTATTTAATTGGTTTCCATTTAGGGTGATGGAAACTAGATAATGTAAAAGTGCTTAATGGCACTGAATTGTTCACTTAAACATGGTTAAAAACTTACCACTTTAAAACGCTGGGCCCTTGGCCCTCCCTGGTGGTGCCACGAGTTAAAGCACAGAACCGCAAGCTAGCACAGCGGCTTCCGTGTGAGTTCTATCCCCTGCCCGGAGGTGACCCACACGGCCCAGCAGACCTCTCCTGTCTGCTGTCCTGTAAAATTTATCAAACAGCAATAGCAATAGCTGTTTCTATGATTTTGGAATCTCTTTTAATGAGTCACAAACTACCCCTATGTATTTTACCTGTTATATCGAGAGTCTTGTGAAGTAAAAGTTGTTGTTGTTGTTAATAAAACTGATATTTTGAATTTTCTAACCATTTCTTTCTTTTGGAAGCGTTTTAAAATTACCCCAGAAGTCACTTTTTTCATTCGAGAGAGCTTACAGTACAGTTAATAAATTACACAAAATTCAAGCAAGAACACACCCATATTCTGGAGCAAGAAAAATAGCAGAATTGCTTTAGGCTTTGTTCTGGGCAAGAGATTAAACATTGCCAGTAGAATCTCTTTCTGTTACACATTTGCATCTTAAAGACAAGAACCTATAGGAAAGAGGAGATTAAGAGTCTAAATTATTTCCCTTTGAACTTCTATATTATTGGTATATTTCTGTTAACAATGAAATAGTCCTGACAAAATGATTATTTTACATAAGCTCTCATAGAAAATAAAGAAGAATAAAGTGATCTCATTTTATTATAAGATCAGTATCATGTTAACACTGTAAACTAACAAGAAATGAACAGAAATGCATAAACTCTAAACAAAAATACTAGCAAATCAAATTCAATATAAAACTCCATCATGGTCAAGAATGGTGTATTCCAGGAATGGAGAGTAAATCATTAAAATTTACCCACTAACAAAACAAAAGGGGGGGGGATCATTGCTTCAGTAAATGAAGAAAAAACATTTGATAAAGTTTAATAGCTGATTAAAAAAAAGAAGCCTGTCAGTAAACAAAGAAACCTCCTCAATTTGAAAATGTGTATCTGAAAGTATGGTTAGCTACTTAAGATTGAGAACGAGATAAAGACATCCACTCTTATAATTTCTTTTTTTTTTTT
>NW_004567118.1:29561573-29563647 GCF_000260355.1 Condylura cristata | reverse complement strand
CATGGCGTGGCAGACCTCTCCTGACCCGCCCGCTGCTCCCCTCAGCAGTGTACTTCATCAATCTGCCTGTTCTGCTCCCACTCTGTCTCTGGTGAATCCTCTCGCCCTCCCCATCTCTGGCCTGTACCCCAGTTCTGTACGAATAAATAAATCTTAAAAAAAAAATAGCACACGAAAAGGGATTCAACAACATTTGGCATCAAAGAAATGCAAATTAAACCCAAAATTAGATACACTATACACCCACCTAGAAGTTTATTTTGGAAAGACTAATGAAACCAAATTTTGGCAAGGATGTGAAAAAAATGTAGCATTCCAACTTTGCTCGTGGAAGCATAATATGACAAAAGACATTTAAACACATCTGATCAATTTAAACACATCTATCCCCTTACCCAGAAATTCTACTTCTTGGTATTTATCCAGAAAAAAGTGAAAACATGTATCCACAAAATCATAGCTACTCAAATGTTCACAAACTTTATTCCTAACAACTAAAATCTGGAAAAACCCCAAATGGTCAATCAACAGAAATGTACAAAAATTGTAGTATTGTCACAGAAGTGGATATGATAAATTATATACAGCAACTTGGATCAGCCTTAAAAAAATCCTGTGGGAGCAAAAAAAGCAAGATGAAAAGCAGATACACAGTATGATTGCATTGTTATAAAGTTCAAGATCTAGAAAAGCTGATCCAAATTGACAGAAACCAGAACAAAGTTTGTTTCTGGAAGTGGGAGTATGGTCAGGAGGGAATACTCACAGGTGACTAACACAGCCTACATTTTGATTTAGATAGTGGTAAACAGGCGTATAAATATGCAAAACAAACCTAATAAAATTTAAGGTGTGTGCATTCTACTCCATATAAAACAAACACCAAACAATTCCCTGAAATATGTTTTTTATACCACAAAATGATAAATTGACCTGAATCAGTATCAGGCCTCCCCACGATGTTCAGAAAAGACCTCCCCACATATAGACTGTTTCAAGCTGAGATTCGTGGGGTCTTATAGGCTCATGAGAAAATTTTACCACTCCCCTTTACCCAGAATTGGGTTTTACCGGAAATCACCTTTTTATCAGAGAAACCATTCCATCTGTCAGGGCAAACACCTCACTACAGAACACCTGGTTCTGTATGGGAGTCTCTCACAGCCTGATCTGGCTCCTGAACATGAAGACTCAGGTGAAGGGACTGAAGACCCCTCAGAAGATCTGTGTGAAGGCAGACAGCTGTGCTCAGCGTTCTCCCACCATTCACTAGCACCAGGGCAACTTACTTAAATTCACCCAGCATCCATTTCCTTATCTGGTCAAAGGAAAAAACATCATACATAATCTCACAGCTTTGTTGTGAAAATTAAATGAGATCGTGTACATAAAGAGGTGGGCGAAGTGCTTCTTAAGAAAAAGGAAATCTAGCTAGAAAATGATGACTGGCAAAGTACAAACGTGTTGATTTCTGTCTGGGTGATCTGTCCTCTGACGTGAGGTGGGTGTTGAAGTCCCCTAGTGCTGTGGTAGGTCTGTACTCAGGTTTGTTGATCATTGACGTATATGGTTAGGCTCTCCTCATGCGGTGCATTTGCACGATGGGTATTATATCTTCCTGATGTATTGATCCCTTAACTATTATAAAATATTTCCCCTGTCTCTTGTTACCTTTTAAACTAAAAGTTTCATTCATCTGCTGAAATTATGGCTGTCTCTGACTTTTCTGGGGTCCCACTTGCTTGTAGGATTGTTTTTCAGACATTTCTATTAAGCCTATGTTTTGTCTTTGGAGCTCAGATGATCCTCCCAGAGGCAGCAGAATGTCAGATGTTATTTTTGGATCCAACCATCTGCCCTTTAACTGGCAAAGTTCAATTTATTTACATTTAGGGCAATAATTGCTCTATGGGTATTTGCTATTGCCACTTTGTCTTTAGTTTGCTGATTCTGTTTCCTTATTTTATTATTTGAT
Organism: Condylura cristata; assembly: GCF_000260355.1. Classification (NCBI taxonomy): domain Eukaryota; kingdom Metazoa; phylum Chordata; class Mammalia; order Eulipotyphla; family Talpidae; genus Condylura; species Condylura cristata. Next base: position 29,561,672 of record NW_004567118.1, on the reverse strand, counting down.
TTTCTTTGCTTTGGTTTAGATAAGAGTATTCCTTTCAACATTTCTTTTATATATATATATATACACACACACACATATACAGTATATATAGTATATATA
>NW_004567118.1:29558039-29560237 GCF_000260355.1 Condylura cristata | reverse complement strand
CAGGAGCAAGGAAGAGAGACAGAGGGAGAAGGAGCAGTATGGACTTGGTAAGCCAATTCACATTCTGATGGTTAGAAAAACAGATGAGTGGCGTGAGATTAAGGTAATAGGACAGGTCTATGGCTTTTAGCCACATTGGAACCATCAGTTCCTGAAGAATCTAATGAAAGCTGAGAACTCCTTCTCAAAAAAAATCACTGGTATAGAAAACTTGTGCGCCCAGAGAATTCAAGACCTACTAACACTTAATCACTAGAGTATTTGGACCCCAGGTTAGGCACCTCTATTATAGAATCTGTAAGGTCCTCATCCTAAAAGGAAAATTTCATAAGGACACAGGTCTGGAACTGAGTCAGGTATTGTTCCTTCAGCCCCAGGCAGTGTGCAATCACCTCCTAGGGAAGTCATTCACCTCAGCACACCTCGGTGAGGAACACGATCACCCAAGGCCCATCTTTCAAGCCAGAAATAGCATGGAAAAGACTGGAAACACCCACACTACCTCAGAAGCCCTGAAAATGATGAACTGAGAGTTGCTCACCAACCACGTTAGGAAAACTTAATAATAAGAGAAAATCTGCCTGTGAACTTGGAAAGGATATAAGGCTCCATGAGACCCTGGGGGTGGTGGCCAAGCCATTCAGAGTCCATTAATGAAGCTGATTTTGAAGGTCACCAACCAGGTCACAACCCACTATACTTTACAGAAGACAGAGCCTGGTGTGTGAGCCTGGTGTGAGGCAGTTTCTAGATTATGCTTAATGTTTTCAAAAGGAGACCCGCAGCAGTGGTAGAAGTGGGAACAGAGCAATAAAGCCAATGGTTGTGAGCTATTGCATTGGCAGTGTGGGGAGAACAGAAGCCTCTGGAAGCCAGACTTGGATTCGGTACTGCTGTCCTCCCTTGCATCTTCTCTTTGAAAGGAGACCCCCTCACAGGTCCCTCCCTGGTGGTGCAGGGGACTAAAGCACAGCACTATGAAGCTATTGCAGCCACTTCAGCCTGAGTTCAATCCCCAGCCAGGGAGCTGACCCACATGGCACAGCAGACGTCTCCTGTCCCTCCTGCTGCTCCCCTCAGCAGTGTATTTCAGTAGATCTGCCTGTTCTGCTCTCCACTCTGTCTTTGGTGAATCCTCTCACTACCCCTGCACCTCTGGCCTGTACCCCAGTTCTTGTATGCATGAATAATTTTTTCTTAAATAAAGCAAGGAGACACCCCCCACCCCAGAGTGGCTGCATTTGAAGGATGACGGCTAGGAAGAAAGTGTGGCTAAAGGTGATCTCCCTGGGATGATGGAGTTGGTGAGACATTGCTCATCTTCCAGCATGTCAGCAAGAAGTTCAGGCCTCAGTCAAAGCCACATGGGAGCAGAACTTCTGACACTGATGGGGACAATGGGTGACAGATTATTTACAATGCACACCTGGGTCATGGCAGGACAGGAGCAGTTCTGTCTTTTGGTGTGGTCTTCTGCTGTTTGACATGATTTGCCCCAACAAATTCAAAACACCAGGGAGATGAGTTTTCTTACCCGGGCCAGTCCCTGGCATGCTGAAACCTCCCCTGGGTTGTGTTGGAACCATGCTTGACCAGAAAAACAGACAAATGGCCACAAAGTAAGCACAGGCCTGGTGCTGTGGCAGCACAACACTCCAGACCTGGAGACCAGAGCAGGAGGCCGCCAGCTAGGGGTAGACATTCCAGACGATTGCGTGGAGCATGCTGAAACAGGAAGCGGAGGTAGAGCTGTGCACCACCAACCTGGACAAGAAAGACCCAACGAAGTCCTCAGCAGTGGGCTGCAGTTGCTGCAGGGGCAGTCAGAGAAGAGGACAGGGTCGTTCACAAACCAAGAGCACACTCAGGGCTCCCAGCTCATGCCAGGATTATAAGACTCAGAAGCAACACCCTGTGCAGTCACCAGAATGGATGGAACAATCAATGTGAATGGAGACGCACAGAACCCAGGGAACCACACTGGCCTGGACAACACAGGACAGTCTACTGTGTCAGAGGAAGCTCCAAAATCAAGGCGTCCAGAGAACCACTTCACACACCTGCCCTAAGAGAGGCCCCTGAAATGCTCTGCCCTGCTACCTGCCTCCCACCTGCTCCCCGGCGACCTGAGCAGCCTGGTCTGATGCAGGCCAGGAGCCCAGGTCCCCGCCCAGGAAAAGACAAGATTCCAGGCAGAA
>NW_004567118.1:29556014-29557354 GCF_000260355.1 Condylura cristata | reverse complement strand
GATCTGCCTGTTCTGCTCCCCACTCTGTCTCTGGTGAATTCTCTCATGGCTCTTGCCCCTCTGGCCTGTACCCCAGTTCTGTATACATAAATAAGTAAAACCCTTAAAAGTCATCTGGGTGTGGAGTTGACATCAGAAGCTTATTCTTGCCCACTGGAGAGAGAACCACTTACAACTGATCATGTCTAGCTAGCTGACTTTATAAAAATGGTCTTGTGACCTTTTTTACTCTGCTCCCTGCCACTTCTCCTGGGAAGTTTCCCAGGTGGAAACCTTCATGATAGGCTCACTCTCAGTCTGATTGGGCCGAATTTTTTTCTGTATCTGTTAATTCTTGTTACTTTTAACTAACCAAGTCTTTTTCCAGTACCCAATTATTATGCAATATTTCTTAGAAAAGAACATAAGATTAATATAGTAGATAGTTAGTATATGTAACCAATTACATGTAAAAACTAGTATAAGAAAAAAATGCCAAAGTACTGTAGATAATTTTAGAGCTATTTTATTGAGAATAACAGCAGAATAAAAGAGGAGTATATAAAGCTTGTGGTTTACTACTATGTGAGTTAAAGCAAATACATCCCTCATGGACCTTTGATAACTATTTGTACTTGACTGGAGATTATTGCAAGTCAAATCATTATGCTGTACACTTTACATATATTATAGTTTTATTTGTCAATTATGCCTCAATAGAGCTGAGAAAATGTGGGACATCAAAATGCTTTCATGGGGGTTCGCCGTTTCTCAGGTGATGTATACTAAAGTATCTGAGTGTAAAATGTGTTCCATGGTCTCAAATATATCTCACTGCATTTGACATATTCACCCACCACACTAAATATGACACGCTGGCCCTTTCCTTCACAGAAAGACAATATATGTCATAGAAAATGGAGGTCATTGGGTAGGCAAAAAAAAAAAAAAGAAGAAGAAATAGTTATATAAAAATCACCACCCCGAGATAAACTACCCTCTGTACATTGCCTGAAATGCTGCCTTCACCCCATTCCACGAATCACTAGGATTAGACTGAGAATGACCAACCCTACCTGTGTTAGTCAGGGGTTAGTTAGGAAAACAGACGCCACTCTGGGTTTTTCAGACCAAAGAAAGGAAATTTAATAAGGAAACCGTTAGACAGGAAATGGAAAAGCTGAGAGGTCAAACACAGGATGTTGAAGTAACTGAGAGGTTAACGTCAGCCAGAAGAGCAACTGCTAGGAGGTTTAACCAGTGCGCACAGTTTGGGGGCAAGAAGGAGGAGCCTGGGCGGTTTGTTTTGAATTCTGGCTCTTTCCTCCTCCCCCTCCACACACATCCACTCCCCCCTCTCC
>NW_004567118.1:29529862-29555914 GCF_000260355.1 Condylura cristata | reverse complement strand
TCCTCCAGGGAGCTTGCCTTGGGCTTGTTCCAGGCCTTTGCTGCTCTGCTTCAGGCCCACCTATTTGGCTGGAAATGGGGCATGGTTAATTTTAGTTTGGTTAGGTGCTTTGAAACTCTTCCCTCCCCTACTCTTCTTCCTCCTCTCTTTATTGTCTTTGAATCTCCCATCGATTAACAATCTTTGGGTGTACTAGAGTATGATTATTTTGCTTTTATACATACAGGTGGCACAAATCCTTAGTAGGGCAACATGGATTTCCCCCTTAACAATAGGCGGTATTGGTCATCCTTAAGTTTTTCTTGGTGCCTAACTTCCTGGAGTCTCCCATCTTCCTGACCCTGAAGTCTCCTTTCACCTTTCTCATGTCAGATTCCTCTGTTGGATCCGATGCCTTCTGCTTCTAGATTTATTCTCTTGTTCAGGAAGCCCAGCCTCCAGCAGCCTCTGAGACAAGAGACATGGGTGTTTAAGTCTTTGAAGCCTTGCATGTCTGAAATGTCTTCACGTACACTCATACTTGATGGATAATTCAGCTGAGCACAGAACTCTAGGTCAGAAATCATTTTTCTTCTGAAATTTGAAGGTATTGTTGTGCTGTCTTCTGTTTCCAGTGTTGTTTGTTGAAGACTGAAAAGCCAAGTCTGATTACCCATCCCTTACATATGATCTTAATATGTGTGTATTCTCTCTCCTTGTGTGTAAAGGGTTAAGATCTCTTTTTTGTTGTTGCGGAATTTCCAAGTTTCAACCACTCACCCACCACCCAATGTGCCAAAAAAATTGAGAGCAAAGGTTGGTGGGGGAAAAAATTTAAATCAGAAGCTAGCAACCTAAAATGATTTGTATTTCTTTATTGAGTCGTCTATCATGTATAGATTTTTCAGTGTTGTACTGGATTTAATTTGTTAATATTTTATATATTAAAATATAGTATTACTATATAGTAATACTGCACTGTTCTGAAATTGATTTTCTGGTATTCTATATTCTTGGATTTATCAAGCCTTACAAAATAAATTAAGAAATATAGACATTTAATTGAAAATGAGATGGAAAAATGCACAAAGTGATGTAAAAATAAACTATTATATAACATATATATAAGAAATATAGACACTTAAAGATGGACAGACCTGTGTTTGAATTTGAGTTCTATGACTGGACCTGTAACCTTCTGCAATTTAATCTTCCTAACCCTGGAGAGGGGTAACATTTGGGGGTATTCCCAATGGGAAGAGAACCAATGAAACCCCATGGGATCTGGAAAGACACAATCTTTGGTGAACCAAAGAACCACAGAAGTTATGGGTAAAAAATTAAGCTAAAGGGCCTCCCTGGTGGCCCAGGGCTTAAGTCTCAGTACTGTCACCTCTACGGCCTGAATCTGATCCCCAGCCAGGGAGCTGACCCACATGCGCAGCAGACCTCTCCTGTCTCCCCACTGCTCCCCTCAGCAGTGTATTTCAGTCCATCTGTATATTGTGTTCCCCACTCTGTCTCTGGTGAATCCCTCGCTCCTGTACCTCTTACCAACACCCCAGCTCTACACAAAAATAAGTAAAAATTTTTTAAAAAAGAAAAATAAAGCTAAAGTTGAGGGGGTGCTTGAAAGTGTATTATTGGAGAATCAGACCCCACCAAATCCTGCATACGCAGACCAGTACCCTTCTCCCCTGAGAGAGGTGGGAGGTTTATCCTTTGAAGAAGTGTGATGTTCTGGGGGATCAAGGCAGGCAAAGGGAGCATAATGAGGTCTGGGACTGAAACAGGGAGATGAAGTGAAGGCCAACATTACATAGTGGGGACTTCAGTCCTCCCACAGTCTACTCCTCAAGTTGCTAGCTGTTTATACTACCAACACAGGAGATAAGCAGTTCTTCTCTGCAGAATCTTCCAGGGGCAAGCCCCCCTCATTCTAACATTAGGGAGTGCACCCAGTCACACAGCCATTTTACCTCCTGCTTCCCTGTAGAAGATGCACAAAGCCACGCCCCACCCATGTACCTGCAGCTCCTCTCAGCACTTACTGCCACACTGATGTGAAGTGACAAGCAAAAGACACAAAACATTTGAAAAGAAGCCCTAAAATGAAAGAGAATAAGACAACAGGAACAATGAAGTTTATTCTTACTACATATATTACATATAACTACATATATAAATTTATTAGAGCTTGTCTTTTATTTTAATTTTACTATAATGTATATTATTACATTGTAGCAAAATAAAAGGAGACAAAAGAGTAAACCGAAATCCTTGGGGATGGGAGGATGCAGAAGAACAATTCAAAACAATTGTCCCCCTCTTCTGGTGTCTTTTTGATGAGGAGAAAGCTACATCAGTGTAAGTTTCCAGTCTCAGGGGCAATGGAAGGACAAGTCTTGTTGGTCACAAAAGCGAAGCATAGGATGGAAATGTTTGACCTGACTCCCCGTTTTCTTTTCTCGGGAGCCAGCCTGCCCACACAGTCCATGCGTTCTCGACTACGACCCTCCAAGCGTTCAGCTGAGGATGAGAGTGCTCAGTTTGGGAGTGTGTTCCCATGACTATAGCTACATAACAACTAACCCAAACAGAAGACTTAAAGCAAACATTCTACTTTTGCTCCCAGATTCTGTGGGTCTGTAATTCAGACAAGGAGCAGCAAAAAAGGCCGCCTTCTGCTCTAATGACGCCTGGACCCATGCTGGGGACCCACGCTGGGGAGGTGTTGTGCCTAGAAACCCCACTGCTTCTGGCGGGGACTCGTGGAGACACCTTCACACCCACGTCTGGCGCCTGATGTCTGTCTGCTCAGAACTTTGCTCACCTACACGTAGCCTCGCTGTATGGCCTGGTCTCAGACTTCTTACCTTGCAGTTCAGGGCTCCAAAACACGAGTGTTCAACAGACAAGGTGGAAATCGCAGCATCTTTTCTAACCTCAGAACTCACACATCATTGCCATCACTCTACTGGTTACAAGAGTTCTGCTAGCTTTGCGACGAGAGCAAGGGGAGGACATAGACGCCACCTTTCACTAGATGAAAAGGAAAGGAATTTTGTGGATTCATTCTACCCCGAGGCATTATCATAAAGATCTTAACACCCGATGCAGTAGACAAGAATGTCAAAAATAGACAAAGAACAAAAGCAGAGGGCTGTTGGGCTTCTCCCAAAGGTACTTCCAAGCAGCCACGGGCTCAAGGGAGGGAATGCCACTGCCTGCCCCCTGCAGGAACACAAGAGGGAGACAAGGGACCAGCAGGACCCCTCTCTCCATCCTTTGAAGTCTATCTTCTTGCCTCAGCAAGCCCCCAAAAGGAGAGTCCCACAGCCAACCCCAACCCGTTTCTTTTGAGACTGCCAAAAACTAGGACTCTCTTAGCGGGATCTAAATTATAGGACTAAAAGGGACAAAGACAGCTCAAAGGCATTCTCTCTGCTCTTCTCCCCTGTGTCGTCAAGCCAAATCAGAAGCAAAAGTTATTCGAACATTATCCAAAAATTTTTAATCCTCTGCTGTTAATTTGCATCTTTCTCCTTTTTTCAACCCTCTAAGTGATTTTGATGCTCAGCTGTCTCACAGATCCCCCTCAGGCTGCAGGTGAACAAGGAGGAAATGCTTCAGTGGGGAGCAGAGAAGATAAACAGTGATGAGAACACCTATTTACCCCCTTAGAGGGGACGCTGCAAGGACAACACCCTCTTATTATGGGAGAGCAACAATAAAATGTAAGTTAAGCATTGCTGAATAGGACTTAAGGTCAAAGAGTTCAAGAATTCTGCAAACATGAAGTTCCTCCTGTATTGCAACATCTATCTTTCACAAGTTAAATTTTGTAGTAACTTGTTTAATATGTACAGCGAATTAGCATCCATCTTTTTCTTCAGGAGGAAGTTACTGCAGTATTAAGAAAAATGTCTAGAAGTCTCTACATTAATATAAAGGAATTTAAACAGCTCATCTCTTCTGAGAATTTATGGGTGGGTGTGCTTTGAGTGGCAATAAAGGAAACCCACTCAAGCCAGCTGAAATCTGTAAAGGAAATTTACTGTGAAGCAGCTTAAGGTTTCTCACAGAACCCAAGCATAGGGATAGGGTTGTACCTGGAAAACAGGCACAGAAGAGCATGGGAGTGGGGAGGAGGCTGTTCAGGGGCACTGGACATCCTCTGATCTGTCTGAGCTGGGCAATTCCTAGAAATGTTTGGACTGTGGTGGACAGTTCCTGGCGCTCTGGTGGCAGCTGTGGTGTGATAATATACATTTGAAGAGGCACAAACTCGTAAAACATACACAGCATTGTAAACCAATAAAAAAATTCCGGGCCCTTGCTGGTAGTGCAGCGGGTTAACGCTCTGCACTAAGAAGCTTAAGCCACTTCCGCATGAGTTCGATTCCCGCCTGCCCCTGAGGTGACCACCTGGCGCAACAGACCTCTCCTGATCCCCCGCTGCTCCCCTCAGCAGTGTACTTCGACGATCTGCCTGTTCTGCTCCCTGCTCTGTCTCTGGTGAATCCTCTCACCCTCCACATCTCTGGCCTGTACCCCAGTTCTGTATGAATAAATAAATCTTAAAAAAAAAAAAAAGGCTAGGGCCCTCTCTGGTGGCGCAGCGGGTTAAAGCACAGCACTGAGAAGCTAAAGACACTTTCGCATGAGTTCGACTCCCCCCTGCCCCAGAGGTGACCACATGGCACGGCAGACCTCTCCTGACCCGCCCGCTGCTTCCCTCAGCAGTGTACTTCGTCGATCTGCCTGTTCTGCTCCCCGCTCTGTCTTGGCGAAGCCTCCCGCCGCCCCTGAGACTCTAAAATTCCTTAGAATGAAATACACTCAGCAACCCAAATTCAAAGAATGGACACAGAGACAAGGAATACAGCAGAGATTTTACTGGCGGTCTTAATTTGGGGCACTAGCCCACAGGCCAGCACAGAAAGTGCATTTTCTTTTAGTTTTTATACCTCAGTGACCAGTGCCTTCCCCTTAACTCATTAATGGTTACAAGCTTACAAGGAGTTACAAGCTTACCTGGATAGCACCTAAGCTCCTTTTCACCATTGGTAATATACAACTAAGCTCTTTCTGTTTGCTACTTTTGGGGCCATTTGGCCTGTTTTGTGTTATCTTAGTGAACCTTGGCTTAGTTTGGGTTTTTTTTTTTTTAAGATTTATTTATTTGTGCATACAGAACTGGAGTACAGGCCAGAGGTGCAGGGGCGGTGAGGAGTCACCAGAGACAGAGCAGGGAGCAGAACAGGCAGATCAACGAAGTACACTGCTGAGGGGAGCAGCAGGCGGGTCAGGAGAGGTCTGTTGCGCCAGGTGGTCACCTCCGGGGCATGGATTGAATGCATGCTGAAGTGGTTTTAGCTTCTTAGTGCTGTGCTTTAACCCACTGCGCAACCAGGGAGGGCCCAGAACCTTGGCTTGGTTTTAACGTTTTGTTTTACTCAGAGGTTTCCAGATTCCTAGTTCTGCACCCACATTCTGCAGCGATGGAGGAGGGCAGGGGCGGGGTGTAACAGTGAGTATGTCTCCATATTGCCTGAAGATAGAAAACTGCTCAAGCGGCTGTTCTTCTACAATAATTATATTGGGGCAAAGGTGTGAGTCTGGCTCCTTTCCCTGTTGTAAACAGAAAGAAGTGAAATTCCTAGAAACCCGTGGATGGGACTAAAGCAATAGATGAGTGATTCTTGACACTGAGAGCCCCTAAGCCTCATGGAACTAAGGTTAGAGAAAGAAAACAGTTGAGAAGGCACAGACTTGATTTGATCAAGTATTCTTGACTCTCCCTTTGGGGCAGATGAGGCTGGACAGGGCCTGGGAGCAACAAACGTCCTGGCTATTTACTTGTAAGTCCTGCAAGGAGGCACAGCCAGTGACACCAGGTTCTGCCCCTAGTCATCTTCATAAGCAACCCTGGAGAAGCTCATCTCTTCTAGAGCCTTCAGTACTTATTGCAGCATTATTCACAAGAACCAAACAGGAAATAACCTAAGTGCCCATAGATGGATGAGTGGATAAGGAAGATGTGGTATTTAATACACCAGTGCTAACCTTTTAATAAATGACAGAGCACTTTATTCTTCTGGTGAATTCCCTGCATATTTTTTATTATAAATATTCCATGTCAGTAGCATCCTTTTTTAATTATCACCCCTCTTAAGTCTCTCTAAATTTATATTTTGGGATGTTGTATTGAACACTACACATTAAATCATAGTACACAATCCTAAAACATCCCCTACTTGATTTCCTAGTTTCAAAAGTTAGCGATAGGCTCAGATTTATAACATTTCTCTAACAGAAGCTGAACGTTGCCCATTGAATTAGCAACCTAAAACCATTTCCTTGGCCTCTGCTGATAGCAGCATACACGTATCTATTGATCAGGGTTACACTGAGCATCCAAAGATAAAACTTAATCATTTGATCACAAAATTAAGATAAATAGGAGTAAGTATTTAAATCTCGGGCCTCCCTGGTAGTGAAAGGAGTTACAGCACAGCACTATGAAGCAATCTGCAGCCACTACAGATTGAGTTGAATCCCCAGCCAGGGAGCTGACCCGCATGGCACAGCAGACCTCTCCTGTCCGCCCACTGCTCCCCTCAGCAATGTATCTGCACCTTTTCTGCTCCCCACTCTGTCTCTGGGCATCTTCTTACCACATCGTCCCCACCACTCGCCTACACCCCAGCTCTTGTATATATAAATAAATAAAATGAATCTTTAATAAACAAATAAATCTTCAAAATATCAGTGCAGTGTTATGTTTTAAATTTATCTACAATAAGAATGCCTTTACTGTATCATTTTCAAGAGGTATGATATTAGATTCATTGGGCCACTAGGGAGGGCCATAAATGCAAGGTTTCTTAGAGACAAGGGAAGGAAAAATGTAAGAAAAACCACAAATCTAGTGTGACTTAAATATGTACCCCCTTGCTCCCCAAATGGCTTGAGTTCTCAATGGATCACTTGCCTTATCATACACCTGTCTCCTGATTCTTTATGTTTTTAAGTTTGCTTATGTCTGTGTTATTTTGCTTTAGATACATTATCTAATTAAAAAACATATAACAGTGCCCTCCCTGGTGGCACAGCAGGTTAAAGCACAGCACTGAAAGGCATGAGTTTGATTCCCGGCCCTGGAGGTGTGGCAGACCTCTCCTGACCTGCCTGCTGCTCCCCTCGGCAGTGTACTTCATCAGTCGGCCTGTTCTGCTCCCTACTCTGTCTCTGGTGAAGTCTCTCACCGCCCCTGTGCCTCTGGTCTGTACCCCAGTTCTGTATGCATAAATAAATAAATCTTTTAAAAAATATATGACAAATACAACCAGTACAGTAATACCTTATGTGCATATATCCTATAAACAAATAGTTGCAATGATTAAAAAAAGATGTGGTGTAGGGGAATGCCACCAGCTACCATCAAGGCAGACAAGTGTGACCATGTGGGTGGGCCTTAAGGGAGTACTTTGATGTAAACTGAGTCAGCCTGAGAAAGACAAATACCATGTGACTTCACTCATATGTGAAGAAACAAACCAGATGAACAGTAAAGTAAAATAAAATATACCCATAGATTTTCACAACAGAATGCTGGCTGGTTACTAGCCAGGAAGGAGGAAGGGTGAATGGGGTTTAAACTGGTAAAAGGGTAGAGGATTAAAGAGTCAGATAATAATCAACCTGATAATGGTAATATATAGGCAGAGTCAATAGGGCACAAACATAAAATCCTAACTCTTTTCAAATCTGCTGCATGAGCGCTCCCATCTCTGGTTATAATACAACCTATAGCTTACTGTTAATTTTTATCTTCAAACCTCTACAGATGTATGTTTTCACACCACACTACTAAAGCCCCAATAATCCTCCACCTGCTTCACTGGGGACCCTCACTCACCCAGCCACCCCCGTAGTAAGATGCCAAAGGGTTGTTACTGGTTTGGTTTTTTCTGACCCTTTATTTTGTTTCTCCACATATAAGTGAAACCATTTAGCATTATCCTTTCCAGTTCTATCCATGTTGTCGCCAATGGCCAGAATTCATTTTTTTTTTCCCACTGACCACATTTTCCTGGTCCACCCCTTTGTCCTTGGCCACGAAAGCTGTCTCCATAACTTAACTTTTATAAATAGAGCTGCACTGAACACAGGAGTGGGCCTATCCCTTCAAATGTGCATTCTTGTAGGTATCTAGGAGTAGAATTGCTAGGTCATTGGGTAAACCTCCATACTGGTTTCTATGGGGCCTCAGCCAGTCTCTATGCCCACAGTAGTGCACAAAGATTCCTTTCCAGCCACGTCTCACCAATACTGTTTCTGGCCTTTATTAACCTCTCTGCTCCCACTGATCTCCTTCCCCATTGACAAAGCAGATGTTTCAAAGTATCACTCCCAAGCTTGAGATCCTTTTCACTAATTTCATAACATGCCCCAACAAGGCATACATACCTGTTGTCTCTCTGGCTATTTCAGACTGTAGATACATAAAGAATCAGATAATAATCTGCTTGTTAGGTGATAAACAGTCAGACTCAATAGAGCACAAACATAAAATCAGTTTATATTTAACTCTCCATTGTCCTCAAACTGACTACATGAGCTCTTCCATCTGCACTTCTGGGTTATATTATAACCTGTAGCTTTCTGTTAATTTTGTCCCCCAACATCTACAAGTGTATGTTTTTACATCACACCCACCACTGAAGCCCCAATAATCCTCCTCCCTGTTCCCCTGGAGACCCTCCCTCCTCTCCCCTCACTCGGCCACTCTCCTGCTCTGGTTGCCTTACTCTGACTCCCTCAGAGTCAGGCTGGGAGAAAGGATGAGAGGAGAAAGAGTGAGGATCACGTCTCCCCTGTGTCTGCCACAGTCTTCAGAGGACAGAGCTGAATTTTCCAGGAAGTCTTTCACACACTTTCCTCATACCCGATAGCATCAGAGTGGGTACATTTCTGCTACTCAGCTGACATCCAGCTGGGAAGAAGGGATCAGAAACCATGCCACGTCTTTACAAATGGTTCTCATCAATGCCAGCTAACCTGGTGACACTGTCCACCCACTCCTCAAAGAAGGGACTGCCCACTTGTCCTGATGAAACCCTATCTTTTGTTGAATATAGATTAGGATACAAGAATTACAACTAATAAATGCAAATGAAATGACAAAATTGGGAAAATCACCATTTTGTAATCCCTATTGAAATAACAGGTCTAGATAATGGCCTAGTAAAATCATTAGGTGAACTATATAATGAGTGGCTAGATGAAGCTGATAACAACTAAACTCGATGATCAATCTTAGCATCACCAAAAGTGATTCAACTAGATAGTTTAGTCCTTCCCATATGATGCAATAGGAAAGACACAGTATCCTGGCCAAAAAAACCAAGGATCTGAATCATATCAACCCTTTATAGCCATCTACCAGTTTATGGGAAACGAGGGAAACACACTAACCACACTGTTAGAATATTACTGACCAAGTCCAGGCAATACACTAATCACACTGTTAGAATATTACTGACCAAATCCAGGCATGGGAAACACTGCAGAACAAATCATTCAATTTCCCAACAAACAGAACAGCACAAAAGACATGACCTAAAAGGAATAGTGCCAGGATCTACTTTGGGACGAAGGAATTGCTCTGCACCCTGGTAGTGGTGGCAGTCACATGAACCTACCGATGTGTTAAAATAGAAGATCACCAAAAATATCTGTTTACTGTCTGATAATTTTTAAATAAAAATTTTAATGGGATGAAAGGATACAAAAGGAATAATGGAAGACTGTTACAGACAGAGAAATAAGACCTGAGCAAATACAAGGTGTGGTCTGTTAGAACCTGGATTCAAAGAAATCTGTGTTTTAACACGCTGGGGAAAATATGAATATGTACTGACTATTAAATAATATGCTGCTATCTGGTGCTGTTTGATGAGTGATATGGTTGTGGTTTTTAGAGACACATACGAAAATGTTTAAAGGTGAAATGATATCTAAGTTTTTTTTTTGTTTTTTGTTTTTTTTTTAAGATTTTATTTATTTATTTGTACAGAACTGGGGTACAGGCCAGAGATGTGGAGGGTGAGAGGATTCACCAGAGACAGAGTGGGGTACAGAACAGGCAGATCGACGAAGTACACTGCTGAGGGTAGCAGCGGGCGGGTCAGGAGAGGTCTGCCGCGCCATGTGGTCACCTCCGGGGCAGGCGGGAATCGAACTCATGCGGGAGTGGCTTAAGCTTCTTTGTGCTGTGCTTTAACCTGCTGCGCCACCAGGGAGGGCCCATCTAAGTTTTTTTTTTTAATATTTCAGAAAAAATATATACTGCAATAGATACATAGTGGATAATAAGAGTGGTATTTTGTATCTTTGCTCACTGTGGGACCTCAATATCTACAAGGGTTAAAGGTATACAGCAAATTGCAGGTGTGGCATATACTAGTTGAATGCATGAAGAAAAATCCCAGTCAACATTTTGTCTGTTACTGCCTCTCTCACCAACTTCCCCCACAGGTGCCTTTACTCACAACTCTACATCTAAGCTCTTTTATTGCTCCAGGGATAGAAGTGTGTGGTTCTGCCCCCTTGACCACCCTTCTGAAGTCTTGCTCAGACAGAAAACAACACCTCATTGGCTTTATTGGCACTATCTCTCCCCAAAGTTCAATGATTGCAGGTTTAATACAAATTTTGCGTTTTCGTGTATGACTTTCACTAACCACAAGAGTACATATTAATCCAGTCACTGACCAGCTTTCCAGCTGCACATCCTTCTGTCTTCTTCCATGAAGGCTACACCCGAGCTCTGTAAACATGGGTAAATGAGATTGCTCTTCCCTCTGCCTAAGATGTTCCTTTCTCCTTATGTACCTAGTGAGTTATGTTCACTTTTCAAGAGTCAGCCCAAATATTAACTGCCATTAAAGACTTTTTTGACCCATCTAATCTCTGTGTTCCTGCACTTCAATTAGAAATCTTCTGCATTTACTTTTGTTGTGAAGGCTGTATCTCCTGGTAAACAGTGGAGCACAGTAACAGCAGTATCATCACATACTAATCTAGAGCTAACTGGACACTGTTCTAATCACTTTGCGTATATTGACCTTTCGCCTTCAAGAAAAATTGTGTTGGTACATTTACAACTTTACATATGAGGAAAATGTAGCCCAAAGGAAATGAATTAGCTTTCCCAAAGTCACACACATAGTAGTGGTAGAGCCAGGATTGCAAACACAGGTGGTCTGGGTGCACAGGCTGTGCTCTTAATTACTACCCTACATTGTCTCTCCATACAAGAAGGCTTGACTGCAACCTCTGCCTAATTCTACATTAAGTCTCCCCAAGTGTATTTAGCTATAGATAAACAGTATTTTAAGTTTCATGTATTCATGAAATGAACACAGAATTCAAGAGATGTACTATCTAGATGACTTTAAAAAGAAAAAGAAAGACAAAAATGAAGGAAGGGGTAAATGAGCAAAGAGTGGAAAGAAGGAAGAAGCGATAAAGAGGAATGGGGGAGGGAAGGAAAAATGGGTCTCAAAGTTTCAAGAAATGACCACAACTGAACATTAAAATCTACAAACTATGGTAAGAAACATTAAAGGACCCTTAAATAAATGAAAAGATATACAATGCTCATGAACCAGAACACTCAGGAGATTTAAGATGCCGGTTCTCCTTAAATTGATCTACAGCTTAACACATGCCAAGAAAAATCCAGACAAATGTTTTATAGAAATGGACAAGCTGACTTCTAAATTTAAATAAAAAGTCAAAGGGTATAGAATAGCCAAGCCAATCAGGGAAAAAATAAGAACAATGTTGGAAGACTTATACTAGATGATTTTAAGTACAAAAGGAAAAATTCATTCAGTTTTTATACAGCTGAAAACTATGGACGTTACATATAAGGCTTACTAAAGAAGTAAATATAAATATAAATATAAAGCTAATCTACTCTATTATTTCATATTAATATATGAAATAGTAACGATTAGTAGTAGTAGTATGATATTGGCATCAAGATAGATAGTGAAACAGAGTCCAGAAAGACATATATATAGTCAATTGAGGTCCCTCCCTGGTGGTGCAATGGGTTAAAATACAGCACTATGAAGCTATCACAGCCACTGCAGCATGAGTTTGATCCCCAGCCAGAGGGGTGACCCACATGGCATGGCAGGCCTCTCTCTCTTAGTCCACCCGGTGCTCCCCTCCTGGAGTGTATTTAAGTAGATCTGCCTGTTCTGCTCCCAACCCAGTCTCTGGTGAATCCTCTTCACCCACATACACACTCTGGCCTACACCCTAGTTTTTGTTTTCATAAACAAAAATATAACTTTAAAACTATAAGCATAAGAGAATGTCTTTTTACTTTGGTAGTTTTCTTTGCTAGGACAAAAAAAATCAACTACAAAAGAAAAAAACTGATAAATAAGACCTGATAAAAATTTAAAACATGTACTATCCAAAAGACACTGTTAAGATAATATAAAGACAAATCACAGACTTGGAGAAGGTATTTGTAAAACATATGCTTAATGAAGAACTGCATACAGAGTATATGAAGAACTTTTACAACTCCCTAGTAAAAAGATGAACAACTCAATAAAAAAGAAATAGGTCAAATATTTTAACAGACACATTGTCAAGGAAGATATATGAATGGCAAATAAGCACATGAAAAGAAGTTCAACTACACCAGTCACCAGGGAACTGCAAATTAAAACTACAATGACTAAAACTTAAAAGACCATCAATACCGACTGCTAGGGAGGATTTAGAGAGCGAGTGGAACATTGCTGATGGGAAAGTAAAATGCTACAACAACCTTGGAAAACAGTTTGACAGTTTCTTATAAAGTTAAACATACAATTACCATATGACTCAGCAAAGTCCACCAGTAGGACTTTATCCAAGAGAAAAGAAAACATATGTCCACTCAAAGACTTGATGATGTATGTTCATAGTAGCAATAAATCATGTTTAAAGAAGCATTATTCATGAAGCCAAAAACCAGTAATAATCCAAATGTACATTAACGGATAAACAAATTGTGATACAATCATGAACCACAGAACGAAGTTTTAATCAGTAACAAACCACATATATGTCAGTGCTCCCCACAGGCAGCCTAAACACGTTGCCAGCTGTACCACCTAGTTTATGCCAATATACACTACGATGTGCACATGACAAAATCACCTACGATGCAATTCTCAAAATATCTCCCCGTCATCAAGCAACATATGATTATACTCCTAGACAATGGGATATTTATTAGTCAGCAATCAAAAAGTTGAACTGAAGATGAAACAGAATCATTTCTCCCTGTACTCCCTCCCCTATACAGCTAAAAGCAATGGCCATGACCTCTAAGACAATTATAAGGAGCTGCTTTAATGTAGAGCTAAGAAGACATTAGCTGGGCCCTTTGGGACCTTAGGAGTGAAATGACATGGCTGAGTTCCCTGAGTTTTCTTATTGCCTCATATATCTGAGACTGAACGCTGGAGAAACTGCCTACCTGGGAATACTATAAGACACAAACAAACAAATCCCTGAGATGTCTTCTCTCTGACCAAAGGAAGAGGTAAAGGGCAACCTAGAAAGACAGGAAACTTTAAGATCACTGTATCCCAATCAAATACCACGGTAAGAACCAAGTCCATGTTCAGTCCCCCCTCATGAGGCCACAGGTGTGGCCCTGCAGGGCACTCAGAGAACACAGATGGGGAGCTGGGACTTTCCTCCCTACTTGGTGTTGATGAGACTTCCCTTCTAGAAGTTAGGGGAGACATGGGAGTCCTAGACTGCCATTCTCCTAAGCAGTCATGAGGGCCTCTTCCCTCTCCTTATAGATCAGAACAGGCCGAGAGAACTGGCAGAGCAGACTGAAAAATACCAACCAGATGCAAGAGCACCATGCTGACTGAAAACAAGCCAATCTCAGAAAGTCACACACAGTACAACTGTATTTATATAACATTCTAGAAATGACTCAGTTATAGAGGTGGGGCATACATCAATGGTGTCTGGGGGTTTAAAATGGTGAGGGGAGGAGGGAGAGTGTCACCAGGGAGATCCTTGTGGTAATGGGATAGTCGTGCGTCTCGCAGGCACGGCAGTGACACAAGTCTACAGGTGTGATTTACAACACCTGTGCCAGGGTCCTTTCCCCAGTTCTGATAATGTGCTATAATGTTAAGACATATGTTGGCCCTCTTTGTCCTATCTTTGCAAAGTTCCTTGACTCCATATTTCAAAATTAAAAAAAAAAAATACAACCTGGGCCTCTTGGGTGGTGCAACAGGTTAAAGTGCAGCGCTATGAAGCTAAAGCAACCCCACACTGGGCAGCAACCCTCTCCTGGCCTGCCCGCTGCTCCCCTCAGCCGTGTGCTTCGTCAGTCTGCCTCTCCCTGCATCCCACACCCTGGACTGTATCTCAGTTCCATATGCAAAAACAAATAAATCTTTTTTAAAAATAAAAACCTACAAATTATGGAATCCATACGAAATGTATAGATCACAAAGACTTCATGCTAAGTGGATAAAGCCAAATACAAATGTAGAGGATGCATGATTCAATTTATAGATGAATCTAGAAAAGACAAATATAATCTATAGTGACTGAATGTAACTACTAGTTTGCTGGGTGCATGAACATGAAATGTAAAGGAATATTTTGAGGTAATTAAAATGTTCCAGGCATTCATGTGGTCATAGATATAAGGATGTATGAATCTGTCAGGACCCATGCAAATGTACATTTAAAATAAACATGTCTTATTATACATAAACTATTACTTTACAATAACTCAAAAAAAGATCATCGAATCATTTGGTTTTATAAATAAGAATGAAGAACAAAATATTTTAATGTATCTACTGTAATACTTATGTATTGACATATATTAACATATTTAATTGTATGTTTTTTTTATAAATATGGCACACAAGCCCATTTAGATATAACTGTGAAAGTCACATCCAATTGGAATAGCCAACACATCAACACCCCCACAAAAGTGCTGCTAACGTCGGTGCTTTGTTTGCATGCTCCAGACTAACTTGGTCAGTTGTATGCTCTTGTGTTATCTTCAAAGACCGGAAGTGCTACCTTGAAGGTCTATTTGTGTTGATCAGTTACTTTACTGATTGTGCAAAAGCACATCCCCCAGAATACAGAGAGTGACCACAGTAGCATAAACATAATGAGACGATTCTTCAGTATAAGGATTCGAACCCACACTGAAGCAGCCTTGGCTTGGCATAGGTTCACAGGGCAGCGATCCAACCCACTGCGCCACCAGGAAGGGCCTGGCTGGTGTTTTCTAAATGTCAGGGACACTGACCTGGGCAGGCATTGTGGCATATTTGGAACATGCCTCAGCGAGACAGCAGTGATGTCCCTGGCTTTACTGCCACTTTCTGATGCCAGGTGGAGGTCAGCTGCTCAGACTCATGCTTCTGAGTGGATTTGTGCGAGAGAGAAAAACCACACCCAAAATACCACCCCCTCCAAAAAGCAGTGGTTCATTATTGTTGCTGCTCACAGAAATATGTCCAGACAGCAGCAACCATGAAAAGATAACAAGCTTTACAGGCATATCTTGTTTTTTACACTTTTATTGCACTACACAGAGAATTACTTTTTTTACAGGTTAAGGCTGTGGCAACCCTGTGTCAAGCAGGACAAACAGAGCCATTTTCCATCAGCCTGTGTTCATTTCTTGTCTCTGAGTCACATTTAATTAAAGTATGTACATTTTTAAAGACATACTGCTATTGCACACATAACAAACTACAGTATAATGTAAACATACCTTTTAGATGCACCAGGAAACCCCAAAATTTGTGTGACATGCTTTATTGCAACATTTAATTTATTGTGGTGGCCTGAAGCCAACCCAAAATATCTCCAAGGTGTGCCTTTACATAAATTTATCAAAACTGGCTGGTTAGTGGGCACTACTATCTACCTAGTGTTGGAAATTTGGAATGTTTTCTTTGAACAAATACAAATGGAACTGGAGAGGCCAAAACAAAGTGATTTTCTTTCAAGAACCTCTTCTATGAGAAATGGTGGGTAGAATGCCTTGCCAGCCTTCCTATTTGGCAAGCAGGTACCAGGACAAAACTTGACCCCTAACCTCAAAGAAACAATTCTCCAGATTAAAGAAATTTCTACATCAAACAACGTAAGGGGAGTGGGGGTGGGGGAAGAAATATTAAATAGAGGAGTAAAAATATCAGGCCAGTCACTGAGCTGTCTTCCCACTCCCAAATGCAGTCTGGCCTTCTAAACTGGCTGACTCACCCAGAGAGGTTCTAGAAGCATGAAAAAAGACCAGGAGATGCCACACTCTGGCCCCTGAGAAGGTCCCAAGAATGAAGAGTAATGCTTGGGAAAAGGCTATAGGGAGGGTCCAGGATATTAACCCCAGTTCCAAATTCATTTGTCTCAATCGGAAGTTGCCTGGGGAGAAAATCACCCAGAGGTTGGCACTGTGGCTTAGACCCGACCACAGGGACCTGAGGACTCCAGCCTAGAGGTTGGTGCTTCTGCTTACCCCTTACATTGTGCAGGATTCTTTGTTCACGTGTAACAGAAAGTCAATTCAAAGTGACTTTTATAAAAGAAAAGACATTTATTGGTTCCTATAATTTAAAAAGTCAGAAGTCTGACCTCAGATGTGGCTGGAATAAGTGGCTGTTTACAGGGGTTCAAACAGGAACTTCCAGACTCTCCCTCCATGACCTGGCTTTGTGTCCTCTATGTTTGGCTTTATTACCCCTGACAGGGTTTCTCCAAGTGAAGCCACTAAGTCAACAAAGTGTATAGTCTAGGAGGCTGGCAGTCACAGAGGAAACGCTCTTCATCCTCTCTGTTGTCATCAAAGTCCTAGAAGTAAAAGCTTCTTTGACTCCGATTAGCCCACTCTGGGCTATGTGTCTGCCTCTAAAATGATCACTCTTCTAGGAGATGTGACATGTCATGGATCATTACAGACAAGGAACAAAATCGTTAGGTTGCACAGCAATGCCATTTGTGAGTAAAAGCAAGAACAGCCAAACACCAAAACAAAACAGGAATGTCTGGCAGGCTGAGCAAGTTTTCAGATTTTGTTCTCAAGGTAATAATAATAACTAACCCATTAAACTTCAGAAGTTTCTCTGACAGCCTGGAGTTGTTATGAGCTGACTGATGTTTATGTCATAAATTTCCATGGTATACATGGCACTTAGAAGAATGTTTGACCCAAAGTAAGTACTCGGACTGTTAGCTGTCATTGTGGAAGAAGGACCCTGGAGGATGAAAAAAACCCTAATAGGCAGGTAGCAGAAAAAACAATTTCATGGACATATTGAAAGGAGTGTAACCTACTTTTGTAACAAACAGGTAAAGCAGGATATATTGGTTAAACTACTCTTTGCTTCCTTGATTCATAGTTTGAAAATTATTAAGACTATTTTAAAACATCTTTTCAGTGACCAGTACTAGAAAATTTGGTATACAATAAATATCCAATACTATTTAGAAAAGTTCACAGACTCATAACCTGCTCTCCTACAGTGTCCAGGGACTGTAGAAGCGATAAGAAATATATCACCAGTAAATTAAAAACTATGCTTGAAAACTGGAAAGGAAATGGCACTGGTGGAATAGAGAGAGATAACTACTTAAAGACAGAAACCATACCAGATTATTGAAAAGGAAAACTGTAGCCTAGAACACCAGCAGGAATATGGAAAGGGGAATGCGTTCCTCTCCCTCAGAGAAAGCAAAGCAGATGCTCTGAGGTGTGGCTGCCACAGGAAGACCTCCACAGGGAATATGGCGCCTCCCCGCCCTGTGCTCAGCTTTCACATACCTCACCAGCCACACACCCCATCCATTTCCAACTTCTGCAAAAACAAGTCCAAATTTCACAGATGACAGCAACATCCGCCTCCCCCCTCCCCGCCCCCGCCCCCCCCCAACTGGGCTGTGAAGCCAAAGCAGCATTGGAGAAAGAACATCAGCTGTGAAGAGACAGGATCACCAAACAGCTGAGGCACTTCTAACATCCTAATGGAGACCCCAAATCAAAAAGTTGGAGGAATTTATACACAATGAAAGAGTTCATAAGGTATCAGAACAGGACTCTCACAGTACCACACACACACGAAGAACCAACACCAGAAAGCAGACTACAGAACCCAGGCTGCCCACGGGGCAAGGGGAGGGCGGGAGGGAGCACAGTGCACTGGGTGGTGAACCATGGGGCCTTGGGGGTGGGTACGATATGATATCAGCACCAAGGTTGGGGGGGGCTGGACTTCTAATACACATCAATGATGTAAACCAAAGTTACAGCAAAAACTAAATAAATAAAATTGTAAAAAATATATTTGACCTTTACAGGATAAAAAAATTTTTTTTTCATTAAAATATGCTTCAGTTCAAATAAGTAAGAAAAAGACTTAGTGAAATTGAAGAAGAAACACTGAAGAGCATGAAACTCTAATATTCATCTAAAAGTTCAAGGAGAGGGCCTCCCTGGTGGTGCAGGGGCTAATTCTCAACACTGAATCTCTCTGCAGCCACTGCAGCACAGGTTTGATCCCAGGACCCCAACGTGACCCACATAGCGCTGCAGACCTCTCCTGTCTCACCTGCTGCTCCCCTCCGCAGTGTATTTCTGTAGATCCACCTGTTCTGTTCCCCGCTCTGTCTCGGGTGACTTCTCTCACCCCCCGCACTTCTGGTCTGTACCCCAGTTCTTGTATGATAAATAAATAAATCTTTTTTAAAAAATAAGTAAAAGTTCAAGGAGAGACTAGGAAAAATGGAAGTGTTGCACTATATTAACTCAAAGGGCTGAACTTCTGCGCCCTGCTTCACTCTCCTCCCTCTCTCCACTAAAATGCCAGTTAAGGGATTACTAAAGAGAATAATTACAAAGGGAATTGGAAGCAATACAAGAGTAGATAAGAGATGACATCTGTATTTCGGAAGCTGAGAGCAGATGGACAAAGAATAATTAATTTAGCAGACCAGAGATCTTTAAGAAAGCCAGAGCCGAGTGTGTGCAGCGTGTGTGGGCCTGTAATCACAGATCCTTAGGAACTGAAGTCACGATCCCTGGGGGCTGGGGCACAGCTGTGCCTCAACACAGCACAATGAACTGAAAGCACCTGTGAGAAGCAAATGGTCCCCATGGCCTTTATCACCCCACTTAGTCTAGTGGTTCTCCCACCTCCCCAACATAGGACTAAAAGTTCATCTTCTAGTAGAACAGGGGGACTCTGGACTTGGGCCATAAGTCTAACATTTCTTATTGAAAACAGCAAATCTAAGTGAAAGTCAAACATTTAATGGTGATTTCCCATCCTCCTCAAAAATCCATCCACAATGCCAAGAATCCTAGCAGGCTTTTTGTGCGCCCCAAACAGGACGTTGAAATGTTGTTCTCTGGAAAAACCAAGCATCCCAATAGTAAAGGCCCAGAGATACTGACAATTGGAGTCCCGTACAAATGGTCAGCTCTATCAAGGAAACCATCACCCTCCTTAGTGCATCAACCTTAAATATGAAGACAAAGCCAAGGATCCCCAGGCAATTAAAAAGATACAGGGTCTTGAGAAAGTTTTTTTCTAACTATAGTTACCAGTTCAGAAATATTAGGGAAGATTTAGCATCCTTGAAGTAGAGCAAGGTGTTTCTAAAAATTATAATCAGAGAACAAGACAGAAGATTCAATAGCAAGAAAAAAATGTAATTCAATAGAAGTGGAGATGAGTTGAGGGAATCTCTAATAAAGTAGTGAAAAAGACAGAGAGAGTTAGAAAAAAGCATATAGGGACTGTTAGTGAGATGTTTAAGTCACTGGATTTTGGGGTTCTCTTGTTATGGAACATAGCCTTTAATTTCAGTTTTAAAAAATACCTTTCAAATTCTAAAGGAAGTTTATTTTCCATCCATGATTCTATTCTTATGCAAATCTCCATTGTGACTTGAATAAAGACATATTTTTCAAAGATTTGTTTATTTATGCATAAACTACTGGGGTACAGGCAGAGGTGCATGGGTGGTGAGAGGACTCACCAGAGACAGAGTGGGGAGAACAGGCAGGTTAACTGAAACACACTGCTGAGGGGACCAGCAGTGGGTCAGGAGAGGTCTGCCGCGCCATGTGGGTCAGCTCCCTGGCCAGGATAGAACTCGTGCTGAAGCAGCTGCTTAGTGCTGTGCTTTAACCTGCTGCGCCACCAGGGAGGGCCTGAATAAGGACATTTTCAAATATGCATGATCTACAACAGTGTGCGCTTAAGTACTGCTCTGAAAACGACTAGAGCAAGTGCTTATGCAGGTAGCCCCGAGCATGCACAGTCATTGGTAAATCACCATCTTACACAGGCCAGCAAATGTATGATACATCTTCGCTCCAGTTGCTGACATAGCTGGGAGCCTACAAAGAACTATTTGCTTGAATACTCCATACCCTAGTGGGCAGCCTAACACTAAGCAAGACTTTTACAACGCTTACCTGGTGGTTAAGAATGAAGAGATTATAAATGAGCTTTGGGTGATAAGGGTCACTACAGTGATGAGGGCAGAAGGTAACAGTGGAGTGTCAGAGAGAGAAAGGGTCATGAGAATTTCTGGGTCATGAGGGTCATGACACTTTCTGGGCCTTTCCACCTACCTATTGTGAAACATGGAGGGACTTCCTTCCTGTTTTTGAGTTATAGTGTCCTTGTCAATGAGACAGAGATGAGAATGCCTGCATCTCAGATCTTTGTAGGATTAAATTAGACACATTCATTTTCTTATTTTCAATACATGTATACACACACACACATACACACACCTGATGGCTGCCAATTGTTTGGGGAGGATGGTGGTTGTGATGTGTGAAACTTGAGAGAGTCGATCTGTGTTTTCTCAGTTTACAGACACAGAGAAGACAGTGATGTCTGAGAATTTGATCTTCAAAATCATTTATTTATATTGGTAAAATAGCAGATGGTTTATTATTTACAGAACATGTCAAAGAACCATTTTGGGTATGGAAAGGAGATGAGACTATTAAAGTATGCCTTTAATAGTGGTTTTACATAGTAAAATAAGAAGATTGACTTTCCTCAAGTATGCCATTGCTGGGAGAGGCTGGAGGTAGGAAGAAGAGGTGGGCAGATGGTAATCAACAGAAAGAAGATAAAGTAAGAAATTTCTACCATAAGTCTCTTGTTGATTGGCTAGGAGGACCCTGGGGGTTAAGACAGAGAAATTTCTGGTGGCAGGAATGATGACAAAAAATAAATTGTTAAGATTATGGAGGACTAATATTAAGTCTTAAAATAATTCTGTCTCCATGACAAACTTTGGTTTGATATTTGGTTCATGGGCAGGTGCATTAATTTTGATGTTTTTTAATACTGCATGAAAATATTATTCATGTTTATTACTGAGTTTTGTGGAACACCCTTAAATGTTGAATCTGAGGGGAAGCCTCACTCACCTCACCCTACTTCCTGCCCTGAACTTACCCTTTCAAATCTTCAGTAAAAGTCTGTTACCTGAAATAGTTTTGTGACACAAGCTATGCAACCTCTGTCGTCAGACACGGTCCGGATGGAGGGGAATTGCTCTGAAAAATCAAACTTTGCACGCTAACTTATGTTATGACCTCACTTTTTTTTGTATAATTGTAATATCAAAATATTCTGAGCAGGGCCCTCCCTGGTGGCGCAGCGGGTTAAAGCACTGCACTGAGAATCTAAAGCCACTTCAGCATGAGTTCGATTCCCGCCTGCCCCAGAGGTGACCACATGGTGTGGCAGACCTCTCCTGACCCACCCGCTGCTCCCCTCAGCAGTGTACCTCCTCGATCTGCCTGTTCTGCTCCCCACTCTGTCTCTGGTGAAGCCTCTCACCTCCCCTGAGCCTCTGGCCTGTACCCCAGTTCTGGATGCACAAATAAGTAAATCTTAAAAAAAAAAAAATATTCTGAGCAACTTTCAGCTTACAATTGGATTGCCTCAGCCACATAAGTCCTGCCTGGCCCTGACAAGCAAGCACTGCACCAGGGTGAGAAATTCCTCTGAAGTCAAAAGTGACTTGACAACTGGCTGATCAATAAAATAGCAAAAGGGCTGTTTCTGATGGAGGAAAACCCAATCTTATCATTCTACTATCTCAACTAGCCTTCTATTCAGCTTCTAAAAGAATTAATCTAACTTCCTACTGTCTGGCCTTTAGTTATGGAAATTCATCCAGGTTGCCTGTTTTAGAGCTAGTCAAGTTTTCCACCTGCTACACTTCATAGCAATCCATAAAAGTCTTTCTAGCTAGTCTTTCAGGATTCTACTATCTAGTCTTTAGATAAGGAAATTCACCTATGTCTCCTATTCAGAGCAAATTACTTTCTACTGTCTAGACCTCAAGGAAACTCACTTAAAACCTTTTAGCAAGTTTCTTCAAAGAACTTTTCTGAAATTTGATTTGCAAGAAATTTCTTCTTACTGCCTCCCAGGATGTCTCAGGTAGAAAAAAAAAATCAAGTAGTAGATAAGGTTTAAAGGACTTTATTTTAATTAATCTTCACTATAGTAATATTAGTCTTAAACTCTGTACACCTATGTACCTGTTTTTTAACCTTGATGATTTTAGAATGTTATAATCTCAAGTAAAGGTCAAAACGACCCCAGACTATTCTTAGAAAAAAGGTGATTGTGATCGCAACCCCTTCCCTATACTAATGTCATCCCCCTGCCTGCTTGAAATGTATAAAATAAACCTCTGCTGAAGGCAGAGCAGAAAGACTTGCACCCAACTCTGACTCCCGTGTCTTCCTTGCTCCCCTCTCCCCTTTTTTCTCCCTTTCCCCCTTTTTTAGGAATCTCCACTCGCCAACGCCTTCCCAGCTTAGGATCCTGCCTGTCTTGCCTCCAGACACCTCAATAGTTGGAGCTGGTCTCCAACAGTTTTGTGTCTGTGATAGCTCTTAAATAAAGAACAAAGAGATCACTGTTGGTAAGACATGAAATTATCTACAAATCAATGAGTAAGAAATCTGAATAATGAAAGATTACAAGGTAAATATTTTTCAAAGAGAAAGATAAACAGAGTCTGGGGTGGTGACAAGGTAGGGGCAGATATCCCAGGGGAGGAGTAGAATCTGTGTTCCTGGTGCCCACAACACATCTGTCCTCTAACCTGGGTTTCTCGAGGTTTTCCCTATTATTTCCAGCAAGTTCCACTGTTGGAGTGAGAAGCCCTAGCTACCCGGGGTCTGGCCTTGCTGTGCATTCCTGGAAAGATCAGATATTAGGTGTCGGATCCTTGAGGACCAGTGAACAGCAGGAGGGGCCAGAAGGAGACACCAGAATCAGCCCTTCCACCTCTTCATGGAAGGTCGAGTAGCTGGCCTCAGACCTGTCAATCAAGCAGTTTAGAGATGCCAGTCCTGACACCCTGTTTGCTGACAGTGCAAATCGACAACACAGAAGATGGAGACTGATGTCCACCTGCTCCCCACTGATGCTGGGGAGGTCAGAGCCAGGAAGGCTTCTGCAGCCTCTGCAGACAGGCCGCAGGGTCCCAATTCATCTCCAGTTCCTGGGTGCTCAGGCTGAATCCAAGCTTTCCGTGGCATCAGCAGCCAAGCTGTGGTTGGTTAGTATTAAGGAAATCACTTCCTGAACCATGTCTCTTTATCACTTTTTCCCATTATTTCCAGCAATTTCTAAATTTTCCCCCAATTATTTCCAGCAAGTTCCATTATTGCTCCCTTACAAGGCTTAAGGCATTTTTTTTCTTAATTGCTTTCTGACCCTACCTCAGGAAATTTTAATACCTTAATATAGCTGCTTACATACATGGCCCTCTGGAGGGCCACAAATCCACTAATACCTCCAGGGTTGCTGCCCCATCCCCTTTGAGAAGGCATGATGCAAAGCCAGTTCCTCCACACTTTTCCCAGATAATCCTCCCTCCAGGCCTTCCCCTCCCCACCTACCCCCTGCTCTCCATCTAGTCTCTCCTTCTCACTGCTTCTACTGGTCACTGGTTCCAGCTAGGCCCCTCTCTGTACCCTTCACAGCCGGATTTCTGGAAAGCCTTATTGCTGCATTCAGCCTCCATCTCCCCACAACCAACATCCCTCCACTGGACAAGATCACAGATGAACTCTGTGAACTCACCTATACATCCTCTTTCACCCAGAATCCCATGGAAAAGAACATTTAACGCACTGGCCTAGCAGATTGCAAAACTCAGTGCTGTTTTATGCCACAACTGTTTCTAGCCCGCTGAAGATTTTAACTGTCCACAAAGTTTGAGTAACATGAGTATGCCAGACGCTCAGTGGGCTACAATGAAAGAACATCGGGAGTTGTCTCCACTGACTCTGCATAGACCTGTGGACTCACTCTACCTGTTACAGGGCAGGGCGAGAGGGCTACCAGTGAACACCCAAACCTGCCTGCTCGAAGTGGGTTCTGCCATCCGCCGCATCAAGACAAAACATATAATACTTTAATGAAAAGGAACTTTAATACGGTGAGTATACAATACAGAAGACAAAGAATATAACTTCTAAATCAAACACCTGAAGTTACCCATCCCCTCGTGGGCAAAAGTCAACCCAAAAGGGATGGGCCCAAAGCAAGACCTGAAAGCTGCCACAAGACTAAAGCACCTTTTGGCCGGGACCCATGGAAAAGGGTCAGAAATGGCCAGACAAGTCTGGGAGGAAAAGAGCAAAATCAAAATCAATATAAACACTGCCATAGTCACCTCCCTACAGGTCTCTCACCCACATCTGCCTTAACCAGCCCAGGGTCAGGAAACAAGCACGGTTTCTTCATCACATGCTTGCTGCACCGTGTGGCTTCCTTAGGTCTCTGTCTGGCTCTCCATCCTGCTTCATTCTCCTCTTCTCTCCTTTTTCTCTGCTCAGCTGCACCCTCCTTCTGGTTGGGGCAGGGAACCTGGAACTTCCCCTTTTCCTAGGGACCCCCTATGACACAGTCACTCCAGGGGATAAGCTTTCAGCTTTTAATTTAGTATACACATCCCGAACCCTGTGCAGCAGTTATAATCGCTGGCTTGTCTTCCTCTCTGAGGGACTCAAAGGCTTCTCTGGTATTGTATTCCTCTACCAACGAATAAGGACACTTAACTTTGCCATTTGTTTTCATTTCTTTTTTCTGGTGGTCTCTATCCTTTCGGCCCTTTACCTAGACTGTAACCCACAGAAACAAAACCACTAAGGGCATGAGGATGTAAACACAAGCACACCTTGGTGATGCACCCTAAGTTCAAAAACTGAGAATAGCTGAATGCTCCTGCACAGAAGAAAGGATGAATCTGCACTGGGCAGCGCCTTGCAGCTGTTTCAAAGAGTGACTCAGGTGAACAGCCACTGAGCCGCAGGGTCCCAGGAGCTCTCTGAGTATGTGAGAAGAGCAAGCTCCAGGGAGAGGGGGTCCAGGGTGGCACGCGTGTGTGTGTCAGCCAAAGGAACCGCTCCTACAGGTGTATTCACGATTGAAGGTGAAGAGAAGCTCGAGCAGACTCTTTGGGCTTGGCTTGGGCACCCCTGCTAGGATGGGGTGGCAGAGGTTGGGTGGGCAGGGAGAGGTGACAAAGGGCCACGAGTCTGTGGCTATTTTCCTCTCTCAGTGGACAGAGCTACCAGGGAGCAAACCTCTGGACCTTGAGTGACCCCTCTGTGGCAGGAGGCTGCACAAAGGCACTCAGGTCCCTGTCACAGCCTCCTCACCCCAGTGCTCCCTGGGTACCCAGAGATGGTTGATAAGGAGGAGGAGTAATTTGTCTAAAGTGCCTAAGACACTGCTTGGAAGAAAGGGAGACTGAGTCTCATTCTTTTTGACACTGTTCAATGTTCATTAAATCCTCTCTGAAAAATAGAAGCTTAAAAGTCTGAGGCTGCAAAGAAGATACAATGGAACAAAGAAAATTTGTTCAGCAAATGGTGCTGGGAAAACTGGGAAGCTGAATGCAAAAAAAAATGAAACTAGATCA
>NW_004567118.1:29470969-29528192 GCF_000260355.1 Condylura cristata | reverse complement strand
CTGTCTCTGGTGAAGCCTCTCACCGCCCCTGAGCCTCTGGCCTGTACCCCAGTTCTGTATGCACAAATAAATAAATCTTTTTAAAAAAAAAAAAAGTCTGAGGCTAGCCCTGGCCCTGGCACAGTCACACCTGAGCCTCTGCGAACTAGGAGTTTGCAAGCCCCAGTGTTTGTCACTGTCTTGACTCAGGAAGGGTCCCTGCTCACACGGCTCATGTTCCCCAGGTACACCACAGAACAAGGGCAGAAGCAAGCGGCAGGGCTGAGAGGCAAGTGCTGGACTCCTACAGACAGGCGTGGGTGGGTACCAGTCACTGGAAAAACAGATGATACAGTTTCCACCCTGGAGTCACAGCTTCTGTGCACAGAATTTAAAGTGACAGCGTCTATCACGCCACATCTACGGGTCCAATTTGTCCAAGGCACAAACACACTTGGATGAAGCCAGCTATGAGCAGCAAACACTTGTGTAGCGGGGATGCGGAGATGCCTTCTACCCTGTCTGCAGTATGAGCCACAGGGGCAGCGGAGAAAGGAAGGGAGTGGAAACATCTTGTGTTTTGGGAAATACTTGTCACCCTGCAGGCAGGTAAGGCCCGCCCCCTCACTCCAGCCTGGAGGCATCATGTATCAAGTATCACGAGTGAGAGTGGAGTGGCCTTGCTGGAGCAGTTAGGCTGTTCTGCAGAGAGAGGTAATGGGAGTGTGGAAGGCCACTACTGGCTCAGGAAACAGCGGCTGGGAGTCTGACAGGAGAGTTTAGCTTTGAAGCACGTGTGTGGGCTTCCCCATTGCAAAGGGCAGGGGCAAAACCAAGCCCTAGGCCCTTCCTGGGGCAAACACAAGAATAAAATGGTGTTTGTAATAACAAATAAAAACGTTAAAATAGAGGCTTCATTCTCCCCGTTGAAGCTACCAGGCTGCTCCCTCCCTTCCCTTTCCAAGGACATAGACTTCAGAAACCTTGCTCTTTTTCTGTCTCTGAAAAAAAAAAAAAAAAAAAAAAAAAAAAACGCCTACATCTTTTTAGAAGCTAACCAAGCCTCTGACCAGCTTTATGACCCAGGAATGTCTTTCCCAGGGACCTGGGAGTCTTTGAAATATAAACATCAAGGGAGATAGCACTCCCCCTTGCCAGTTTCTGTGGGAGGGCAGGAGCCTAAGGTGGGTGCCTTGCTCAAAGTTGCAAAACTACCTGCTGCCATAAAGATGGGAACTTTGTTTTTCCCTTGCTTACGCCTATTAGTAACACAGACCACCACCAGTGGCCGTGGCAGTTGGGATGAAGCAGGTGAGGATGCCGGTCCCTTTCTTGAGGACTAGTTACTGACTGTTCAGCACGTGTGTTAAGGCTTGTATCTGCGCTTGACTGCAGAAAAGGGTGATTTTGGGGGGCCTCAGAGTCTCTTCACAATTGCTTGTGACGTGCATCATATTCTAGTTTAATGTCTATTAGACAATCAAACTGTTTTCTTTCTCTACAATTTTTTTGTGGATAGGTTTTCTAGGTTGTAAAAATTTGTTTTTAATTATATTTCCCCAACTTAGTGTATGTGCTTTAAAAGGAAAAAGAAAAAAAACTGTGGGAAGGAGGACCATACAGAATAAGACCCCTATGGGAGGCTAGGACCATTGGAAGGACGTACAAAAACAATGTGTGGTGGGGAAAGGCAGAGAATTTTCCAGGAGTGAGGCTGACATTCAGTTAGAAATTGTTTTCAGTCTGTAAAGAATAGACTAACAGCAGTTAATACATAAAGAGATTAGGGGCCTGGTATTTTCTAGCTGTTTTAAATGCATTAACTTACTCAGCACATGTAGTAGCTTGGATTATTGTACTTAAGTATTCACCCCACACACCCTGACCTTCCATACATCCCACTCCTACACTGCCCAGTGACTCTCCACTAGAGAGGGCAGAAATGGTATCACAACACACATAGAAGCAGGCTGAAAGATGGGGTGGTTTTGGAAATAGGTACAAAACAAGTTCTCTAGGCAAAAAATAAAACAGCATTGAAAGGCCAGATCCAGCTACCACACAGACTGGAATGTGAGTCACTTTATTTGGCTATTACTAAACAGAATCATCCCCCAAACTGAGGAACTTTGGACAGGCAAGTGGAAGACAACCAGCCCTGAGCACAGAACATAGGTGGGAGGAGACCTCCAAGAAAAAAGGGGAATGGCACCCAATAAGGACCAGACACTTTGATGAGGTCTACAGGTTGGAAGGCAGGATTAGAACCCTTCTTATTCCCAACCTCACTCTTATAACCAATATACTAAGTCATTTTTGAGGTTCTGGGTCAAGAAAGTGGATTTACCTTGCCCTGACACCCCGCCCCACCCAGGCCAGCAGACACATCCCCCCACACACACCAAGAAGATCTAGCAAGAGACCTGTAAGAGGCTTCATCTGACTCCTCCATCAGTGACAAAGCCTGAACCCTGAATCATCCTTACAATGTTTATAAAGCCCCCAACCAGCACTGGCTCCACAGCTGTTTCTGGGTTTCCTGTCCTGAGAGCCAGGAGGACTGAGAGCCAGGAAATGGCTGGGGGTAGGGATGGGAATGGGCCAGAGGATGTTTAAGGACAAGGGGTAAGAAGAAGTGGCACTTCATGCCTAATAAAAATTGTTTCCATGTAATTTTTGGGAGAAAACTGAATCCTGCCAGGAAAAGCTGGCACCAGGGATGGTAAGATGAGGCCAAATAAAAAATGAACCTGAAATATACTGAAGGGGAAGAGGGGTTTCGCCTGGAAAAAAACAAAAGTTCATAGGACAAACCTATGTACACTGGTGACTCTATACTGCCCCCTAACGCCGGGGCCCCAAACCATTTCTGCTTGGCTGTGAAGGTTGGACAAGGGTAGGTAGGCTCTCACTGCCCTGCCTCAGGGAAGTTCCACTGTATCTGGTGCACCAGATGTCTGCAGCAGGCTGAGGCAGAGGGGGAGCGAGTTTTTGAGCTATTGCTTTTCCAGGTTCAAGGCAGCTTGAGCACTTGGACTGTTTTTTGAAGAACTGGGTTCAAATGCAGTAGAAATCAGCAACTGAAGGAGTTACCGGGTCACACTGGGGCTAGCGGCTGGAAAACCCCTGGTGCGCTGCGCACTCTCCCGAGGCCTTGCAGAGTGGCCCTACTGCCTTTCCCTGGTGCCAACCAGGAAACTAGAAAGTTTCTCCTTCTTTGGGAAAGGACACATGCCCTCTTCCTCCTAGCTCTCCAAAATGCAAGGAGACTTCGAGAAATGGCCACATCCTTGCTCCCTCCAGCCCCAAGTTGCTTGACACCCAGGCTTCCCCTGGGGGGGTCCTGAGAAAACCTGGAACATCCATCCATCCTCTGGGCCTTGCCCAGACCAGGGCCCCTTTATCCTCCCGCAGTCAAACTCCGACCTAGAGAAGTGTTCCTTCCCCACAGCTTGCTCGACAGCTGGCAGGTTCGGGCTAGTCTGGGGCGGGGACTTGGGAGCGCCTAAAATTGGAGAGGAGGGCGGGACCCAGACCCATCTTTAAAGGTCCGGGACTGACCCTCAGGCGCCTAGACAGCCGCTGGAGGCCTTGGGCGGTTCAGAGAATCGCACAGAGCCGGCCTCCCCCCAGTCTAAGCAGCCAGGGGCCACCATGGGCATCTACAGCATCCGCGTGGCCACCGGGGCCTGGATCTTCTCGGGGTCCCACAACCGCGTGCAGCTGTGGCTGGTCGGGGCGCGCGGGGAGGCGGAGCTGGAGCTGTATCTGCGGCCGGCGCGCGGCGAGGTCAGCGGGCAGGACCCGGAGTCCCGGCCCCGACCGGGCTGGGCTCGCCGCGGGAGGGCTTCCGCCACCTGGGGGGCCGGCGGGGCGGGCGCCAGGGGTGCCACCGCACACCTGGCGGCGCCCGCGGGCACTGCCAGCCAGCCGTGCAGCCTGGGCAGAGGCTGGGCGGGGCTCAGCCCCCCTCCACCTCCCCCCGCCCGGCCCCGGCGCTCCCAGCCTCCAGCCGCCCCCCAGGACGCCCGAGTCAGTGACCGCTCGGGATCCGAGGGCAAACGGGACGCTCCTCCCGGAGCGCCGCAGGTGCCAGCTCCGCTGATGCAGGCGGAGTGGTGCCGCTCGCCCATCCACTCGGGGCCGGCGGTGCCCGCGCCCGCTCCTCGGCCTCGCGATGGGGCGTCCAGCACCCACGGCGCAGTGTCCCGAGGAGCGACGAGGGGTGCGGTGTCGGGAGACGTGGGCCCAGCGAGACCCCACGGAGCTCCCCGCCCCTCCCCGGCAACCCGCCAGCCCCAGCCCGGGCCAGGCGCCCCTCCCCGGCCCCGGCCACTAACTCTGGCCGCGGGGCTCTGGCTCCCGCAGGAGGAGGAGTTCGAGCGCCACGTTTGCGAGGACCTGGGGCCGCTGCAGTTCGTGAAGCTGCGCAAATACCACTCCCTGGTGGACGACGCGTGGTTCTGCGACCGCATCACCGTGCAGGGGCCCGGAGACCGCGCGGAGGCCACCTTCCCGTGCTACCGCTGGGTGCAGGGCCAGGACGTGCTGAGCCTGCCCGAGGGCACCGGTGAGGAGCAGGGCGGGAAAGCGGTGCCAGGCTTCGGGGGAACAGGACTGAGGAAGGTCAGAAAGGACTGGACCAAAGTGGGGCTCAGCAGGTTTAGTGTGAGGGCAGGTATCGGGAGACTGGTAATAAAATCCCAGAGTTACCAGTAAAATTTAAAAGGCTGCGAGCCAGGGAAGGAGACTGTCTCTGAAGATGTGACAGGAAGAGGAGATGCTGCATTAAGAAAAACTGAAAACCAGAGTAAATGCAGAAAGATGTCTATATGACAGGAAACAAGTTAGGGCAAAGACAGGTGAGGAGTGCTCGTGGAATAGGAGATGGTGGACTTCCCTAAGGAGATAGCCACATTAGCAAAAAACAGTGACTCTGGAGAGGAGGTCTGGCTGCAAAAACATGGAAGATAACTGAGGAGAGGGTGCGGGAGGACAGCAGATACTGAACTTGGCTTCCATGGGAAACAAGAGAGATAGCTAGAGACAAAACTGAGAACAAGGACAGCTAAAGATGAAATGTGAAGTGTGACTTCTAGACAATGACGACAAGGACAGGTAAGTGAAGGAACAAGTCAACAAATACCAACTATGGCGATAAGTCATAAGAAAAGTGAGGCCAAGTGGAGAAAGCAAGCACAGCTGGTTTCCAAGGGCTAGGAGACAGTTAAAGGTGTGGCACTTGAGATTCAAGACAGGTGAAATGAACCAAAGCAATATACACTAAACTAGGTGTGGGCATACGAGTGATTAAGCTTTTATCACCTTAATTAAGGGGATTGATGCAATCATAACTATTGATATAGGATCAGGTAGGGGAGGATGAGTTAAGGGACAGGACAGGGTAGCAAAAAAAGATTTTTGTGTCAAGGCAATGAATGGGCTGAGATAAATGAAACCAAGAGGATAAGGTTGGCCAAAGTGGGATAAATGTGTCTGGGGACTCCATTGACAGTCTGTGATAAAAGTCGCAGAGTGTGACTGACCACATGGACTACGATAATGAAAGGAAGATGAGGACAAGCAGGGGGGATACAAGACCACACAAAACAGTGTGGCCAATCTTCTTGTCTCCCCAGCACGTCTGGCAGGGAACAATGCATTGGACATATTCCAGAAGCATCGAGAAAAGGAACTGAAGGAAAGACAACAAACATACTGGTGACCACCTGTTCACAGGCTCTCCCCTATAGCCCGCCCCTCCCTGCTCCACCACTGACCTGGATAGCCCACTGAAACTCTGTCCCCATCTCCTAGCTGGGCCACCTGGAAGGAAGGGTTACCTCTGACGATAGCTGCCAGCTCTGAGGAGGACCTACCTCCAAATATGAGATTCCATCAGGAGAAGAAGCTGGACTTTGAATGGACACAGAAGGCAGGGTAAGAAAAATCCTAGAGCTTAAAGTGAAAGAAGAGCCGGGAGAACCAAGAATGATAGTGCATGGTGAGGGACCAAGGGCCAGGTGTTCATGCCTCAACACTATCCTAGGGCTCTGGAGAATGTCCTCAAGCGTGTTTATACCCTTCTGAGCTCCTGGAACCGCCTGGAGGATTTTGATCAGATCTTCTGGGGCCAGAAGAGTGCCCTAGCTGGTCAGTGGTTTCCCCGGGTCTTGATAAACCTCCTGATGCCCCTTTGATGACTTTGCACTCCATAGTGTTGCCTAATTCCTACTCCGCTGAGACCTATGGGGTCTCATCATCTCTCAGAGACCTCAAGATGGGGCTGGATTTACAGTGGTCATAGACCTGAACCACTGGGGTGGAGACTAGAGGAGAAGGACATTTGAGCTGAGGTAAATATTCTCTTTCTACACTCCACCCTCAACCCCACAGAAAAGGTCCGTCAGTGCTGGCAGGATGATGAGTTTTTCGGCTACCAGTTCCTCAACGGTGTCAACCCCATGCTGTTGAGACGCTCCGCCTCTCTGCCCTCCAGGCTGGTGCTGCCCCCTGGAATGGAGGAACTTCGGGCTCAGTTACAGAAAGAACTGCAGGTACCCCCTCCCACCTTGCCTTGCTCTCCTTGTATATGGAGAGAAGCAGCAATAAAGGGTAGAGACCAAAGATGAAGGGAGAATGTGGCAGCCAGTGCACCTACGTGTAGCATCTTGCCCTGGAACACCCAGAGATAAAGCATGTAGGGAAATCTGTAAGGAGCTCTCCTCTAACAGAGAAAAAGGATGGATTCCTAGAGCACAGAAGAGGTCAGGGTTGTTAGGGATAATTACATTTCCTGGCTAGTATCAGTGCTCTGGACACAGTGTGCTGGGTTGAGGAAATGTAGAAGAATGCTCCACCCAGCTGCAAGGATGGGAAGGTTCCCTGAAGGAGGCTGGTTTGGAAGGGATGAGCTGTGAGGATGAGGCAGGCAAGGTGTGAATGTGTTCATGCCTTTGCTGGATTCAGTGATAATGGTGGCTAGGGAAACCTCAGTGGAATATTTAGATAGGAAGTGATAGGATCAAGAAGTGAAGGCGTTTGCTGAGTTGGTAGAAGCCAAACACGAAGAACAGGGATCAGGGGAATCATGGGCATGACAGGAAAGGAGACTCACTGTCTTCACAAAGGGGCAGTTTCCAATGCTAGTAATGCAAACTGGGCAAATCCGGTTCCAAACTAAGAATAGCTACCACACATCCCTGCAAGACTTCGACCTCACCAGGCCACTGCTTCATTTAAAGCGAGACAAAATGTACCAGATGCTCTAGCTCTGCCACCAAGACTCTGTACTGATGTGGATAAACATCTTTGAACACCCCCCACCCCTCCCTGGCCCTCTGGAGCTCGACTCTGACCTTGAGCTATACATAACTCCTCCTTCTTCAGCAAGGCTCCCTGTTTGAGGCTGACTACATCCTGCTCGATGGAATTCCAGGCAACATCATCCGCGGAGAGCAGCAGTACCTGGCCGCCCCCCTCATCATGCTGAAGCTGGAACCCGATGGGAAGCTGCTACCCATGGTCATCCAGGTGGGGTGCCCTGGGCGTCCCCTGCCAACACTGTTCTCTGTCCTCTCAATATCCCCTGCCAAGGGCCTAGCTCCTGAATCTTGGCTCTCAAACTCTTTCCTCATACAATGAGACCTGTCCTTATGCCACTCTGCTCACAGCCTAGCTTCCCCTGACTCATCCAACTGGAAGGACTTGTTCAAGAGTCATAGGGCCTTTAGGAGTCTCATCCTATACCCAGCAGATCTAACTTCATTGTGCATCAGAATCACCAGAAGGACTTGTTAAAACAAAGGTTGCCTGGTCCCACCACCAGATTTTCTGATTCAGTAGGCCTGGGGCAGGGGCTGAGAATTTGCATTTCTAATAAGTTCCAAAGTGATCCTGACGCTACTATTTGGGAACACACCTTAAGAGTCACTGCTTAGGGCATCCTGGTGGTGTAAGAGTTAAGTCTCAGCACTGTAACCTCCACGTCAGTTTGATCAGGCCAGGGAGCTGACCACATGGTGCAGCAGCCCTCCCCAGTCTTTCCCCGCTGCTCCCCTCAGCAGTGTATTACACTCAATCTGTCCTGCTCTCCGCTCTGTCTCTGGTGAATCCTCTCACTCCCTGCACCTCTGACTGACACCAGTTCTTCTATACTTAAGTAAATAAATCTTTAAGAAAAAGAAGAATCACTACTAATCTGTCAGTGGCCTCTGACTCTAAATAGCTCTCTTTTCTGGAATATCTAGCCTACAGTTCTCAACAGTCAGTCAGTGTGAACAGTCAATTAGCACACATATCCGGCTTCCCTTTTCCATTTCCCCATCCTTACTCAGATGCCATTCGCGGCTTCTGACTTCTGCATTGAGGGCAACCATCAGGGCACTGGCAGGTGCCAAGTCTACTGAGGTCCTCAACCCTCCAACTAGGTTACAGCCTCCAGAAAGGGAAGTGTCTTAATTTGGTTGGTTTCTTCCAGAATGAGGAGCATAATGTCATCTGCGGAGGAGCTCAATACATGCTTAATTTCTTTTTCCCAGCTCCAGCCTCCCAGCCCTAGTCTCCCCACCCCAACATTGTTCCTGCCCTCAGATCCCCCACTTGCTTGGCTCCTGGCAAAGTGCTGGGTCCGAAATTCAGATTTTCAACTGCACGAGCTCCAGTATCATCTGCTAAACACACACCTAGTTGCTGAGGTCATCGCCGTCGCCACCATGAGGTGCCTCCCGGAACTGCACCCCATCTTCAAGGTACATCCTCTACCCTCCAGGTCCCAGGTCTCAGGGACAGGAACCCGCCTGATATTGTGACATTGCAGTAGCAAAAAACTCTGTAACAATTTGTAAAGGGGAGAAGAAAGGTTGATCCAGTATCTTGAGACTTGAACTATTAGTTAAGTCAAGTCACTTAATGTTTCTTCAGGACTTACGATAAAGGAACCCTCTAGAATTGTCAGATATCTGACAGCCCAACAATGGGTCTGGATTATAGAATACTGTTAGAAAAAGAGTGTTCTTGCCTTGGAAGATTTATTCTTTAGCCAAAAAGATGCCCAAAGAACTAACCAAAGAACATCTGCAACTAGAATTTGAAATCACAAGAAACTGCCTATAGCAGTATAGGACTGATAGAAAATGTTCCGCCCAGCAGAGGATTCTAGCAGAAACAGACCAAAAGACATGAACAGCCAAACTGTTACATGTGCCTAGGAAAGAGGAAGATGACCACATGCATTGGCAAGGTGGCTGACAGAAAACAATCAACAGTGATTTCTTTCAGTGAAGGGAGGCAACACTAGCCTCAGAATGCCTAGGTGTGAGACTGGAGCAGAACAGTCAGAGGCCCAAGCTTCGCGACACCGGGGCCCTTGCAGGTCCTGCAGAATGGGAGTGCCGTACTCACCTAGAAATGCTGTCACTTTACATTTAGTCTGTAGCTATTGCTAGGCAGAAGGCAACAAAATAAGACTTGTCCTTGCTTTAAAAAGCTCTCAAAATTTTAACCCTTTAGATACAGGGAAGATGGCAGACAAGGAACAAATTTATGAACCCAAGCAACTGTAGAAAACATTTACAATGGGAGAAGTCAGTTTGGAGACAAAGATGGGCTGTTCAGTTGTAGGGAGATAAAGCCTGACGTATCGGCAAGATATGCAACCGAGGACTAATGACAAATGAATTGTTTCCTCTGGTGGACCCCTCCGGGGACACCCCAAGGCACTGTATTGTAGCTGTGGCCTCTCTGAGTGTGGGGCAACAAAGACAAGCTGGAGATCAGTGTGGTTAAGAATACCTTGGATTTTATTGATCTCACGGTGTCCAACATCACCATGTTGAATAGGATAAGCAGCGATTTACCTTACTGACCCCTGACCAGCTCAGCCCTCTTCCTACCTGTCCCCACTCAGCATAACAGCTTCATGCCTTGGTCAACACTTGAGTCGCCACCAGGAGAGCCATGCCTGTAAATGTCTCAGATCAGCTGTGCAGGCTCTGCATTCAGACTGCTGGATCTGACCCTGACCTCAGCACTTACCAGGCACGTGCTCCTCAGTGGAGCTGTTAGCAGACAAGGCACAGCATAGCACACCACAGGCTAAACGCTACCTGGTAAGAAGTGACTGGTGCTTGCAAAGATCACTACTGCTATTAGGAGTCCCTGGGCGGCGGGTATCTTCTCTCTTCATGTGGACACTCCAGCCACTCAGCATCTTTCATGAACTTTTAGGAAAGTTTCAGACTAATGTGAGCTGCTCTGAGAGCTTGAACCTCGGCGGTGTCACCTGGGTGCTGCCCTGCGTCCAGTATCAGCTTAGGTCAATACCCACATCGCAGGACACCTGCATATAAACTGGGTAGAAATGCAGACAAAATAGTTGGAAATAAAAAGATATTCATGTGAGAATCAGAGAGCCATTTTTAATACTAAGGAAAGCTATTTTCTAAAAAGCTATTAAAGGGAAGAAGGATCTGAATGTCTCATCTGGATGCGGCAGACACCCCCCTGATGCTTCGGTGGGTAGCAGCTCCAGCTGGGCCCTCTAACTCTGACGGGGGGTCCCACCCCCAAAGCCAAGCCATGAAAGGGGCGGACAAAGGAGGGATAGCTTTGGCAATGAGAGGGAGGCTAATTTAGGAGAGGGATAGAAGTATAAAAGAACTCAAAAGGGGCTGACTCCTAAAGGATATCTACACTAACAAAAATAACTGAGAACAACTACTATTCCTGTGTACGCAAAACACGCGACACACTCATATAATCGCCAGCACAGTGCCTGAGATAAGAGACCCCATTATCACCCTTGTTAACAAAGGAGGTTAACACTTACAGGGGCTATTACCCTGGCCAAGTTCCAAAGCTCACGTCAAAGGGTGAACTGAAATCCTGTATATTTGGCCATGGAGGATGAACCAGAGGGGTACTGCGGAAAGAATGAGAATGAATGATCAGAGGCAAAGGGAGCATCAAGGGAGAGAAGGCACCAACCCCAAACACACACACGGAAAGCCCAGGCACAGCCCCCATTACCCACCCTCCTTGCTCCATCCCAGCTCCTGATGCCGCACATCCGCTACACCATGGAAATCAACACCCGAGCTCGGGCACAACTCATTTCAGATGGAGGCATATTTGATAAAGTAAGGAGGGAACGGGGTGTGGGCTGCTGCATCACTCAGTTGTCTGGGGCCTCCTGCTGCGTTCAAGACCCCAGGCCAACCTGGGTGATTGTCCTTAGACCCCACAAGCACCTCCCTTTCTACCCCCGTCTTTAAATGTGAAAACCCCACACCTGAACCCCTCATATAGTATGCCTGTGTTCTCCTCTCTTTACCCAGACGGTGAGCACAGGCGGAGGGGGGCACATAGAGGTGCTCCGGCGGTCCTTGGCTCAGCTGACCTACCACTCCCTCTGCCCTCCGCATGATCTGGCTGACCGGGGCCTGCTGGAGATCCCCAAAGCTCACTATGTCCATGATGCTTTACGCCTCTGGGAGATCATTGCCCGGTGGGTGAGAGTGGGGCTAGCATTGGAGAGGTCTGGGGAGGGGGCGAGCGGGGTTCTGGCCCGAGGTCAGTGTGGGACAGAATGAACATAGACACTGCAAGGTCCAGACGGAAGAGCTGAGATTCGGTCCTGGGGAGACGGGCGTGAGTGAGGAGTCAGTGGGGAGGGCCTGAAAGTAGGAGACTGGGTCTGGTGAGTTTAGGTCTAGTCTCTGGTGTGAAGAGAGTGAGGGACCTGTAAAAATCAAGAAACAAGACCCATTCTTTGTTAGAAAGAATGACTATCAACCTTGTATGGGGAGTTCCTAAAACCAATGACCTACATTCCCTTCCTTTCTACACTGGTGTTTAAAAAAAGTTGAGGAAAGTCCCAAAAGACCAGTCTTAAAGAATCTGTATTCAGACAGCAAGAGCAAGTTGGGTAAAGGCCATAGGAAAGAGAAGTGGAAGCCGACTCGCCAGAGGCTCACTCCCTTCTCGGGGCAGGTATGTGGAGGGGATCGTCCATCTCTTCTACCACGGGGACGATGTCGTGAGCGGGGACCCTGAGCTGCAGGCCTGGTGTCGGG
The DNA here is from genome assembly GCF_000260355.1 of Condylura cristata. Taxonomy (NCBI): domain Eukaryota; kingdom Metazoa; phylum Chordata; class Mammalia; order Eulipotyphla; family Talpidae; genus Condylura; species Condylura cristata. The sequence goes on along the minus strand of NW_004567118.1, from coordinate 29,516,139 downwards.
AGATCACTGAGATGGGGCTGTTCCAGGCCCAGGACCGAGGTAGGACCCCTCTCCAGAGCTGGCAGTGCCTCAAAGACTGCCCAGAGCCCCTTTTCAGCCCTGCCCTTCTGAAACATGACCCCAACCCTTCGGCCACCCTCATCTCCACAGATGAAGCACCGGAATCCCACTCCTGCCTCCTTAGACAATTCTTGATATCCAGATTGTCTTCCTCCCAGGCCCTGGCGGTCAACCTTTCCTTCCATCCCCCACCCCCATCACTGCTGCCCCAGCCTAACCTGCTATTGTGTGAAGCCCAAATGGCCAGAACCACGGCCACTGAGAGACCTGCCCAGCCCTTGTAGAGCATCTAGTTCTCTCCTTGTGGTTGCCTCATGTCCTACCTAAATGGGATTTTCCACTCCAGCCCATAGTGACCCACTCTGGCTTTCCCTCTCTTCTCCTGCCTGGCACACAGAACATATAGTCCTGGGCACACTGCACCCCTGCCACAGTGCAAGGCACGTCTAGATGCAAACTCAATACTGTATATGCTTTGCTTCAAACCCAAACTCAGTGTCCTACCCTTGGGGAGGACACATTTCTTTGGCCAATCCAGTCTTCCCCCAACACCCACCCTGCCCATTAAGAACTAGCCACCACCAATATTTTATTCCCCCACCAACATTTCACATTTGATCTTGGCCAACAGGCTAAGAAGCAATCCCCACCAACATTTTAAGCTCTGAGAAAGAAATAGCCTTTTCTTGAGCTTTTCCAGGTCGGATTCCTACTTTTCCCTGACATATGTGAGCCAGCCTACATTGCTTCAAATCATCTTTCAGTCTGTTCCCTCCACTTTTCACCAATGCCTCTGCCGGTGTGCGGATAAAAACATTTACTGGGAAGCCAGGCCCTAGGGTTAAGTGAGCAGTAAACCAACATGCAGGAGGCAGCACCCCTGGAGACTCTGGATGCACTACCCTCCCCTTCCAGGACCAAAGTTTCTCCTGTCGCTCTCGGCACTGTCCCTCAGGCTGCACACGCCCCCACAAAAGACATTTCTTCTGCTCCCTGGCCAGCTTTTCCCCAAACAGTATTTACATTTAGAATTTTTTTTAATTCATATTAGCTTTCACCTGGCTAATGCTATTATTCTCCCTTCCTCAGATCTCACAGCTCACCTTTGCCTAATTTTCCCAACAGATTTTTTAGAGGAAATGTGCTACAGTTAAAAAAACAGAATCGGATGGTTGAGTCTCAGTGCTATAACTGAAAGGACCTGAGTTTGATCTCTGGCCAGGAAGCTAACCCACAGCAGACCTCTCCTAGTTTGCCTGCTGCTCCCCTTAGCATTGTATTTCAGAAAACCCACCTGTTTTGCTCACCACTGTCTCTGCCGAATCCTCTCATCTCCCGCATCTCTGGCCTATACCCCAATTCTTCTTTGCATACATACATAAGTCTATAAATCTTTAAAACATCAACAGCATGGGATTAGCAGTCAGAAACCCAAGTTTAAAGAAAGCCTCTGCCTTTTCCCCACTCTGGGATCCTGACAAGCAATTTAATCTCTGGTTTTATCTTTTTTTTTTTAGCCTATAAAATGACAGTAATTATATTTGTTCCACTTAACTAGTAGGATTAGTGGGTTTCTGAGGCCCCACCTCCATTGTAAAATGAGAGGCCTGAGGTAACCCTTATGGGAAGCCTCACTTGGCTGTGACCCTAGAAATCTATGACTTCTCTCATTCCTCACTCTGTAACTCAGATACTTGTCATTTCCAGTCTTGGAATAGAAGGAAGCCCTAAATTTTTATCACTTTTTAAGGCAGAAGATCTTTGATGATGCAGTCTTTTTAGCCCCTGTCCCCTCCACACAATAATGGTTATTGAATATTTGTCACATACCAGGTGACTTCTATATATTATGTTAGTGAAGAGATAAGATCTAACTCACATTTTACAGGTACAGAAACTGAGGTTCAGAGAAGTTAAATACTTGGCCTAATGTAACCAAACTATATTGTTTGAGCTTTTATTGAAACTCATGTCTGATGCATACTTGAATAACAGAACAAATGAACAAGCACCCATCAATTCTAAAATACAGACGCCCCTGTTAGTCTTCATTTGTCTCCTCTTATGTTGTAACCTCTAAATCCTATTCCTTTCCTGCATAGGTTTTCCTGTCTCCTTACAGTCCCTGAAGCAACTCTGTCATTTCCTTACCATGTGTGTCTTCACGTGCACTGTCCAGCACTCAGCCATCAACCAGGGTCAGGTATGGACACTGAAAGCTTAAGTCCTTGAAGGCAAATGTCTGGAGCACAGACTGTACAAGGGAAATGGGGATCCAAATCCTATGTATCAGGATCCTAGGGTTGCAATTTCTTCCCACAGCTGGACTGGTATGCCTGGGTCCCCAATGCCCCATGCACAATGCGGATGCCCCCACCCACCACCAAGGAAGATGTGACAATGGCCACTGTGATGGGCTCGCTACCTGATGTCCGGCAGGCCTGTCTTCAAATGACCATCACGTGGCATCTGGGTCGCCGCCAGCCAGACATGGTAAGAGGGCCCTCTGGAGAAAGGGAAATGACAGTTAGAGGGAAAAAAATGACAGTGAGGGCCTGGGTTCTAGTTGCTTCTGCCTGCGGAAGAGAAACTGACTGATGCTTTGTTCTTTTTCAGGTGCCTCTGGGCCATCATAAAGAATTGTATTTCTCAGGCCGCAAAGCCAATGCTGTACTAAACCAACTGAGAAAAGATTTGGAAATTCTGGAGAAGGAGATCATAGCCCGGAATAAGCAAGCTGACATACCCTATGAATACCTGAAGCCCAGCGGCATAGAGAACAGTATCACTATCTGAACCCTAAGGTGCGCCGACCTGGAAGACTTCAGAACAGCTCTGGAACTGACACTTCCACCTTGAATTTTATGGTTTCCTAAGTCTGCTGCTATGGCGCTATTTCCTCCCCTGACTAACTCACTTTAGTCAGTGTTCTACTAGCCCAGGAGACAGAAATCCTTTTCAATAATGAGCCAGATAATAAATACCTTACTCTCTGTAGGCCATAGTCTCATAATTAAACAACTTTCCTGCTATAACACAAAAGTAGCTACAGAAAATTTGTAAATTAATAACTGTTCCAATAAAATTTTATTTATGATTTTGAACTATGAACCTGTCACAAAATATTATTTTTTCAATTTAATCAGTCATATAAAAATGCCAAAAAAAAAAACCACCTACTTTTCCTTTGCTTTAAAGACATGCACAGCATGTGGGCTGGATTTGGCCCTCAGTGGCAGTACCTTCAGGTGGCTAGCCTGAGGGACTGACTCAATTCCCAAAACCTCTAGAGAATGCTGAGCAGGGGAAGAGATTACTTGGAGATTATAATTACTGCAGCTGATTCTCCTTTCCCAGGAGCTAGACCTTGTGCTTGAACTTAAAAATTCCCAATTCTGTTCTTTGGCAACTTTCCCACCATAGCTGTTCTTCCTATTCACACACATACCCCAAAAGCCCTGAGTAAGAATGGTGTTCCTAGAACAGAATAAAAGCCTTCACCCAAAATAGCTTCCTTCCCAAGTTTCAAACTAGGTATTTAAAGTTCCTCTTTCAAGACCGCTTTTCCAACCCCCTTACCACTCTGGGGTGTTTCCATGTTTCCAAGTTATTTTACACAACCCTTCTAAGAATACACACAAAATGAATAGAAAAAGAATACACAGAAAATTCTAGCCACTGACAGTGTTTCTTTATCTGGTGGAGTGTTGGAATCAAAATGACCCCTCTCCTATATGCTGTGATCAATGTCCTCACTAGACCCGGTACAACAAGCTCACTGTAAAATTGTATTCTTCAAACAACACCAGTTGCCAGAATATTTATTACATTATCAGTCCCTCACCGATGACACACACACACACACAAAATTTTATTTTGGAGACTAGCTACTCATATTTTTTGAAGCTTGTACTCTAATCAAAGGACTATAATCCGTTTTCTTGGTTTATAATAAGAATGCAGTGGCGGCCCTCCCTGGTGGCGCAGCGGGTTAAAGCGCAGCACAATGAAGCTGAAGCCACTTCCGCATGCGTTTGATCCCCACCTGCCCCGGAGGTGATCCACATGGCGTGGCAGACCTCTTCTGACCCGCCCTCTGCTCCCCTCAGCAGTGTACTTCGTTGATCTGCCTGTTCTGCTCCCCACTCTGTCCCTGGTGAATCCTCTCACCCTCCGCACCTCTGGCCTGTACCCCAGTTCTGTACAAATAAATAAATAAAACTTTTAAGAAAGAAAGAAAGCAGTGGCATTTTTTAATACTTATTCCTTTCTCCAATACATTCAGCAGGACCACACACCTTCACACCTTGTTCACTGAGTCTGCTTTCCCAGGACTTTAACCAGACATATTTTTCCTAGATTTAAATTCCAAACTTATTCAGTATTTTAAATGTATAACAAAATGTCGCTCAAGTATTTCCAATGCCAAAACCCGCAGCAATTTTAAAGTATCCTGGCAACAACAGCATATTTGGCCTTGGGAAGAGGCTCCTATCTCCTTGTACTGTGTCAGAGTATTTTTAAAGGCAGAAATGAGTGGAGAGGCGATAGATAGAGATGGTCTCTTTCGGTATAAAACCTCTATGTCTCACTTACCATTTCCCCATCACAGGACACTACCCGAAACTAAGCTACTTGAGAGGGAAAAAATGAGATGGCTCCAATCCTCTGGCCCTAAAAGCCCATCACCAAGGACCAGGTCATCCAGGTTGGGCTACTGCGGGTTCCTCGTCACGTGACTTACGTCACGTGACATGACGGCTTCCTCCATTCCAACCTGGAAAGGCGGAGACCATGAAATGGACAATACTTGTGCCCAAATACAAAGATCAATGAGTTCCAGTTCCAGCGGAACCTGTTCGGTTTCAGATACCTCCTTCTCCCGCCCAAGTCCCGAGGGAGCCGGAGGCGTCCGGCGTTCTTTATTTGGCGCCTCCCCTCTCCCTCTTCCCCGACACCCTGGTTGCGTCCAGAGGCCACGCCCCCTCCGCGGCCGTAGGGGCTCAGTCCTCAGCCCAGCGATCCTTAAGTCCAACTTGCTCAGCCCTAGGGGACTCGGGCTTCGTCTCGCCGTCTTTCCATTCGTCTCTCCACTGGGTGATCCCAGACTCTCTTCTCCATGGCGTCGCTTCTGTGCTGTGGGCCCAAACTGGCCGCCTGCGGTATCGTCCTCAGCGTCTGGGGAGTGATCATGTTGGTGAGGGGACTGCCCGGCGTGAACCGGAGAGGGCCTGAGGGGTTTGGGCGTTGGAGGGCTGGAGGGCTAGCGGACTCCAGGCCTTCCTTAGAAAGCAGTAGGCAGGCTGGAGCGGCTGCTCAGTTGCCGCTGGAGAACGAGACAGATCTGACATTGAGAATGGGGAACTAGAACGGGGCGGAAGGAAGGTGGTGCTGGAGGCTGAAATTAGATTCTGGGCTTGTAAATATGAAGGCCCCAAGTCTACGTCCAAGGTACAAGGAAGGGGAGCGGGGTTCTAGGGAGATGCTTGAGCTGAAAGGAAGGCAGTGGGAGAAAGAGGCGCTTGTTGCCCCGGAACTCTACCGCCTCCCACTTCGGGAAGAAATTATATGAAGTGCCGACCCCGCTGACTCTGCCCTGTCCCATGATAATCACGCTTCTGGAGCGGAGGCTAATCAGGGTTCCTCAATTGCTCACTATTCCTGTCCTTGCCCTGTCGTTTCTTTTTCACCAGCTCACACCTTATTCCAGGTGATTGAGTCCTAATCCAGCATCAGCCACTCCAATCCCAGTTCATTCTGGTAATTCTTAAACTCTGTTGTACCAACAGTTATAAGCAGGAGTTGTTTAGGTAGTGACCTGAATTCATCTAGGTGACGAAGTTCAACAGCCTACCAATCCCTTTTCAGATAATGCTTGGGATCTTTTTCAATGTCCATTCCGCTGTACTAATTGAGGACGTCCCCTTCACGGAAAAAGATTTTGAGTGAGTATGCAGGTGGGAAGTCATGGCTGGGGGCTGGTGGCAAGTGACTGAATCTAGGTGGGAATTTTGAGCACTATGTTACAGAAGGCTGAATGCCTGGGGGCCCCCAGGCTAAGGAACTGGGTGTGGAGAGCTGCTCTGTTTACCGTTAGGAGCGGTCTTGGAAGTCAGACCTCAGCAGTCATCCTAAATCCACTACTTTGGGTGTGATCTCTAAGATATTTTACTTCTCAGTATCTGATCCACCACTGCAAAATGGATTCTACAAGAGAACTCACCCCACAGGGGCGTGAATAATAATAAATGTGCTTAAGGGCAGAACCTGGCCCAAAATAAATGCTAGGTAAATGATGGCTGCCGTTAATATTTCTGACACTTCTCTGCCTAATTCCCGCCCCTTAGGAATGGCCCCAAGAACATTTACGACCTTTACGAGCAAGTCAGCTACAACTGTTTCATCGCCGCGGGCTTTTACCTCCTCCTGGGAGGCTTCTCATTTTGCCAAGTTCGACTCAATAAGCGCAAGGAATACATGGTGCGCTAGAGCATGGTCGCGTTTTCCCTCTGCAGTCCCTTCCTCTATTTAAAGACTCCCCGCCCTCACTTTCCTACCCCCAACTCTGGGACCCTCCGCGGGACTGGGGTTCCCTGGCGAGAGACTGAATCCTTATTCTCCAATCTGACACCGACCCCTGGAGGGAAGCTGGGGCCTTGTGCGGTACCACAATAAAGAGATACGCTCTCTTAAGTCTTGTGTCAGTGCTTGAGGGAAAGGGGGTCTGGTCGGGGCTTGGAAAACCGGCCCGGAACCGGGAGACTCGACCCCAGGACGGAAGTGGAGTGAAACTGGGCCGGAAGTGAGGCGGTATCTTCCACTCATTCCTAGTGTGCGCGGAGGCGACATCAGTGACTGCGACTGGCAAAGCTGTGCGCCGCCGAGCTTGAGCCAATCAGCGGCGGGGAGAGGCGGGACTTCCTGCGCGGGAGTCGGAGCGGTTCGGTCGCCCGGCTCTCCGTGGTCCCGGCTCGCGTGGTGGCGGCGGCGGCAGCGTCTCCGTGAGGAGGCGCGCGGGGACATGACGTCAGCGTCCACAAAGGTTCGACCTCCCTCGCGGACAGCGCTCCCTGGCGGCCACGGGAGAGCGGGTCCCCCGGTTGGCTTCTGGCTCTTCCGCCCCGGGCGGGGGGCGGGCAGGAGCGGAGCCTGGGGTGGGGCTAGGGAGTCCGGGCGGGACGGCGTGGGGGGTGTGCGCCGGCCCCCCCTTAATGCTGCCCCGCCCCCAGGTCGGGGAGATATTCTCCGCGGCTGGCGCCGCCTTCACGAAGCTCGGGGAGCTGACGATGCAGCTGCATCCCGTGGCTGACTCTTCCCCTGCGGGGTACGTGATCCCGGGCTGGGACGTGGAGGCTGAGAGCGGACGCTTGGACTCGATCACAGACATGGACACTCTCTAGGGCAGGGACAGATGTTAGTTTCCCTTTTTGCCTAGCGAAGCAGAGTGGGTCTTAATAAATGATTGTTGAATGAATGAATGACATTAAGAACACTGGCTCACTACACGGAATCATTAAACAGCTCTATCCAGCTGTGAACCAGCAGACCCCAACTGCCACTCCCCAGCCAACCCCCAGTGCCCAACCACCCCAAATCGTATGGAATTCCCTGAACTGCTGCAGCTATGTTCAGGGGTTCTGTTCATGAGACCCCTACTTGTTAAACTGGTTTCACTGGACTGTTTACAGCTGTTCCACATTGATGGGGGAGGTATTCGAAGGTGGTGGTAGTTGCAGTATGATGTGGTTGAGTGTCCTCAGGATTCCCACAGGCCCCTGAGTTATTTCTTTCCTAAGGACGACCTCTATGGATTTGTGGAAGGGGCCCTAGAGATTGGGGGGAGGAGGCTGGTTGCTGTGGCATGCTTAGCCTTTGGGCTGGCTCCACACCTCTCCTTCCACTTTGCTATCCCCCTTTCCCCTCCTGACAGTGCCAAGTGGACGGAGACGGAGATAGAGATGCTGAGGGCTGCTGTGAAGCGATTTGGGGACGATCTTAATCACATCAGCTGTGTCATCAAGGAACGGACAGTGTGAGGGAGGGTTGGCTGGCAGAGAAAGGGGAGGGGGGCAGCTTTTTCCCTTCAAGCCCATTATTGCATCTTCCTCCGAAAGTCCCTGCTCAACATCTTTCCTAATCTGTTGATAGTTTTGTTAGCATTTCCTTGAGTGCTGAAAAAATATTATAAGAATGGCCATACTGGTAAGAAGTTGCTGAAAGGCTATGTTAATCAGAACCTACCAGTAGCCTGCGTTGCCAGGGATGATCTTTGACTGTGATAATGGGAGTTCCCTACTTATTTATATAGATCTTTGGAGACCTGATGTTTCCAAGGATGTGATTTTTGAATTAGCTGACCGGGATACACTAGGTTTCAGTCTGCCTGTAGATCACCAGTGTTTACCTGGTAGCTGTCCTTACCCATACATCTCTCCCAAAAGAGAAAAGGATGTGGGCCTTTCTCGCCACTCAGTTTAGGAACTCTATACTCTTCACACTGCAGCTGCTCTTAAGTAAGTACAGAGCTTCAGGAAAAACAGAATCTTATCAAAGCTGAACTCTGATTAGAGGCCCCCCAGTATTCCTTCAGAGTGGCCCATTATTCCTGTCCTTCCACTCCCTTCTTCCCTCAGCCTTTCCAAAGACTCCTTTCCTAATCTGGTCTCCTCTCTTCAGGGCTCAGATAAAAGCCACCGTGAAGCGCAAGGTATATGAAGACTCTGGCATCCCCCTTCCAGCTGAGTCACCCAAGAAAGGGCCCAAGAAGGTGGCATCTGGTGTCTTGTCACCTCCTCCAGCGGCCCCTCCACCCAGCAGCTCCAGTGTCCCTGAAGCTGGGGGGCCCCCCATAAAGAAACAGAAGGCTGGTGAGGGCTGTGCAGTTGCTGCCTAAGGGTCAGAGTTCTGTCTGAGGTTCATTGAGACAGTTGGGTGTGGGTCAAAGGGCAGATCTCTCTTCTATTAGTGAAGGTTCCCAGAGGGGCTGGGGTACAGGAGGGAGAGAGCTCAAAGCTTTGGGAGACTGGGAGTAAGTCAGGGAACCTAGAACCTAGCTTATGCCCCCTGCCCTCAGATGTGACACTCAGTGCTCTGAATGACTCGGACGGCAACAGTGACCTGGTGGATATTGAAGGACTAGGAGAAACTCCTCCTGCCAAGAAACTCAACTTCGACCAGGGTAGGAGTCCTCCTCCCCCTACACAGCTGAAGGGCAGGAGAGGAAGTGCTCACTTGGATGGAAGGGGAGGGCCTCAGCAGGACACATCACTCTGTGCAGGGACTTTGGAAGAGAAGCTTCTCACACACAGTGCAGGCGGTCAGCTCAGGAGGGCACGAGTGCTTTGGGGAACACACTTTGGCTTGCTCCATCGCTGTGCATTTTACTCCTGTTCCAGACAGCCTGACCCTGGATTCTGGCCCTCTCGTGACCTCCACTGACCCTCCGCTACCCTCTCGATGAGCCTTCCATCTCCGACCCCTCTCACTGTTCACCCTGGACCTGTGGATCGCCTGTGACTGAGCAAGGCCTGTGTGAGAGAGTCGAAAGGCTGCTGGGGCTGTCGTCCTTGCTGTTCCCTGTACGAGTGTATGCCCACAACCCCACTGACTTCGATCTGATGGACATTTTTATACAGAAAACAATAAAGATATCCCTCTCAGCTCAGTGCCTGCAGCCTAACATCGCTGGAGTGCCTACATGGTTCCCTCTCTTTCCTTAGCCTTCCGGGGGCCCAGCCCCTGTGGGCAGCTCTGACCATCCTGCCTGGAGCAGCACAGCCAGTATTGGCAGACTCTCTTCCCAGTGCCAATATTTCTGTGCTGCTAGAGCCAGGGAAGCTGGGTATGGGCAACAAAAAATCCACTTTGCTCTCTGGAGGCAGAACTTATTCTCAGGGTCTCTGGCAATCAGTATTCCTGAGATTACCGTGGGAGTTTTAGAGCGACCCAATGCACTCACACCTCTCTTTGCCCCTCCGAGCAACCTCGCAAGAAGTTTGTCACAAGGCCCAGATGTTTCTGTGTTGCTTCTGCAGGGTGGCCTGTCAGGGCCAAAGTTCAGCGGTGCCTCCCCCACCCTCGCTCTAACACCACAGTGTGGTTTGGACGTGGCCACAGTGCCGTACAAACCACAGTGTGCTGCTGGGGCGGGAGCAGGACTTGGGTGGGTGGAGAGGAAGGGAGCACAAGACTGTTGTGAAGACCCCATCACCAAGACAGACCCGGCCTGAAAGGCAAACATGGCCCTGAGAAGGGTTGGGGGAAATAAAGACACCAGGGCTAGAAGCTGAACAGACACTTCTCAGGAGGGAGAGGGGCCGATGGGGTGAGCCCTCAGCGTAAGACTGGAACCATCTTCCTCTGTAGGAGCTCCACTCAGGGAATCCCTAGGGTGGAGTGGGGCGGAGGAAACAGGGAATGACTGGGGGGACCAACACTGCCTCCCGACTCAGCAGGGGCAGGGACCCACAACTTCCTGCTTTTGTTCCTCCCCTCCCTGGGTCAGAACCCAAGAGAAAGCTAGGAGAGACAGAAGGCCAAGGACAGCAGAGTTGGGAGTTGGCAGTCCAGAGGTGGTGGGGCCGGAACATGGTTGGGAGAGGGGGGCCGGAAGTTGCCCTGGGCCTGCCACAAGATGGAGGCCAAAGGCAGGAAATGGAGGCCAGGGGGAAAGGGGAGCAGGAGGACCCAAAAAGAGAGCCATCTGGACCCTGGGGTCCAGGTGGTCAACCTCCAGTGCTGTTCCCACTGTCCTTGGCCCCCTTGGCCCCCAGGACCTAAGACCCATGCCTGCAACAAGCCCCACCAGCCCATCCACTAGGCTGAGGAAGGCGGGCCCACCCCCAGAGAGCCACGTTTAAACTGAGACAAACATGCCTCTCCCCACCCCCACCCTAGGCCTTCCCTCAGCCTTTTTCTCCTGTCCAGGACTTAATTTTTTAAAAACACCCCCCATAAAGCAAAATCCAAGGGCCAAAATCCCTTCTGCAAATCAAGATAATACCCTCTAAAACCCAAGAGTTATCCTTCCACTTCTACCATCACCCCCCTTCCGACACACCCCCAAAACTCTTAGCAATCAAAAAGATGGTGGGTATAAGCAGTCTTTTTAGGCCCGGACGAATGCCAGACCCCCTCCCTCCAGACCCCTATTTACCCTGTCAAGGACTCTGCACCTCACTCCACCCACCATCGCCCCCAAATTGAACAGCTGCCCCCAGCAACCATCCTCGGCAGAGCCTTTGTGGGGATGAAACAAATCAGAAACTATACTAACAACTGTAGATGTTGGGGGGCCCTCTGGACTCAGTCTTTGGTTTCCATCTGGGGGACTGTAGTTCAGGGGCATAAAATAAAGCCTTGCCAATCATCCCCCCACTTCCAAGACTGACAAAGCCCAACCCCACCCCAACACGCACCTCCAAACCTCCCCCCCAACCGCCACGTCTCTCCTGAAAACAGGGGACACTTTCCTCCCCACTTACCTCAGCTACTCTCCCCTGAGATCCTGGTTCCCTATTTTGAAGGGAGCAAAATTTGGGGTGCATCCCTCACATTTGGGGTGCAGGAGAAAGGAACCACCCCAGTCGCATCGCTGGCCTCCTTCCTCTCGGCTGGCTCTGGGAGTGAGGAGTGCCCTAAGGATAGGGGACCCCCACAAGAGAACTAAGGAGGGGGTTCCTCCACTCCCAGTCAGAATTGGGGACACCCCCCAAAACTCGTCCCAGCCCATCCGTCTCCAACTCGGCGGGAGAGGCAGCTGCAATGCCCCAGTCAGATTCCCCCAACACTACATTCCTCACCCCATCTAGAGGGGTCCTGGGGGCCCCAAAAAATCCCCAAAAAATCTAGGATGTTGGCAGAACAGTCCTGGACTAGCTCCCCAAATTTGGGGTCCTCAGATACCCCCGTTTTTTCAGGAAAATTCCGTCTTTCGCCTGCCTCCCGCCAGCCCTGCTCTGTCCCGATGCCAATTTTGGAAGTCACTCCCTCCTTCCTCCTCCCGTCTCTCCAGGCCCCCCCGCTCAGGGGCTAGGGTCCAGGACACCTGGCTTCCAGACCCGGGGGACACTCCTCGAGGGTCTAGGGGCCAGGAGGTCAAACTCATAGCCCCAGTCTTGGGGAAGCAGGAAAGCCCGATCCTCCCTTCCCCTCCCCCCTGGCTGGTCTCCGTGGTGGTTTAGGAAAGCCTGGAGGATTGGAATCTGCCATTGCTGTTGCACAGGCAGGTTTTTTTTTTCCTTGGGTTGGGGGGGTGGGCGGTGGGAGGGAGAGAGGGGAGGAGAGCCGAAGAAAGCCGGGACCCAGGGGAGAAGAACTGGCCTGGTTTACCCCCTAGCCCCTGCTGCCTTAGTGAACCCCTTGTTCCGCCCCCTCCCCTCCCCCCCCCCAGTATTACTCTCACTCTCAGTCCTGGCTTGCTTTCTGTTTGGGGATCTTATGCTAGAAAATTAGGGTACAACAATCATCCCCTAGCACCCCACCACCACCTCTGGAGGCTGGTGCACAGTCCTGGTCTGTGTTTTTATCACAAGACATTCCATTTTCTCCCACCTTCCCCCAAACTGAGGTGGGTTCCCTGAAGAAACTGGGGTTTGGAGTCTAAAACCAACTTTTCTTCCACAGATATATCCAGGTCACATAGAAATAAGAGGTGATAATTTCCCTTTCAACTTTCTTCCTTCAAGCCTTGGATTCATTTAGGGGTTCACTAAAATATAGATTTCTATCATCTGAAGTGAGAGAATGTCATAAGCTAAAGACACCCCGAACTAGCATTGTAGTGCACCCCCAAATTAGTCTTACCTTATGACCCATCCCTCAAACTCACCAAATGTACCCAAAGAGTGACAAACCACCCCAAAATAAGGACACCCCAAAAGTTTATTCTCCTACCCTTAGAGTCATCACCTTGTTTCTCCCCCCAGTAAAAGTTCCTTGCCTTTCCCTGTATACATGCAAATGAATCTAAGTCATCACAACATTCAAAAAAACTTTCTTCCCTTCAATGACCCACAATTACAAAAGAACCTCAAACTTGCGTCCAGATTCCTATTATGCTTCATATCAAGATAATTTTTAAAAGCTCCAAATTGAATTTCATGAGGTCCAAAATCTAATCTGAGCCTTGAAACTTATATGGTACCAAAACATACTGCACCCCAAAATCAGCATGAACCCTCTACTGGAATCACAGTATCCATATGCATCACTTACTATGAATCCTCAAAGCAAAACCTTCCTCTACCTTCCAAAGAACAACTAGCAGTTTCTCCCAGCATTCCAAGATGACAAGGATGGGTACAGCTACCAAACTGAGTGTCAGAGACCCTGCATGAATGTAGCTTCAAACTCAGCTCCATGCCTCACCCTTACCACTGGCCCTCAAGCCTAAAGGCAGCTTCCAGTGTGCAGAACAATCAAACTACCTCAATACCCCATAGTAAACATGCATCCCACAACTGACTTGATAGCAAAACACACTCCAGCCTGATAGCAAAGGGAACCCCTCCTCCCATCCCCACCTCCAAAGTAACCCTCACATGCCAAAACCAGCCTGAACCTCAAGTGTCCCCAGTTCCAGTTTCTCAGTACTTCCTCCATTCAAATAAAGACACCCTCAGACATGAAGCAGAGGGTGCCAGGCCATGGAGCACCACGGATCCTGGCCAATCATTTCTGGGCAACCGTAGGACCTCAGCCCAAATGCAAAGAGCCCCTGCTTTGCAGCTGGTCTCCCTTCTCCAGATGAACCTTGGGCTCCCCCAACATCTCCCCAAACAAAATATGAAGGTATGACCCATTCCTCTCTCAGTCCAGATCAGGGACTTAAAATTAGGAGTTTCTCCCTTCTTTGACGCTGGAGACCCTGCCTGGTAGTTCTTCCCCCTCACTCTGTTTACCCCACCCAACTTTCGTACTAGTGTTCACTAGAAATTCACCTCTAACGACATGTGGACAACAGTGTCTTAAATCCTGAGCTCAGACCCTGCTCCTGGTCCCACCCATTTCCCTTGCTCCCAAAGCCCTCGTTTCTCACCACCAGTAGAAACCCCAGCCTCAGAGGAAATTACCTTCTGTCCCCTCACGCTCCCTCCCTCTGCCCAACTCTAGTCTCATCCTCGAAGACGGAGGGACAAAAGAAAACGGCGCAACGGGGAAGAGGATGGAGGTTTCAGCCGCCCAGACCAAAATCAGTCCCGCGGCGGCCGGATGAAGGGACCCCAGGCAAGTGAAAAAAGCCACTGGGTGAGGCGAGGCTAGTGCTCGTCCGCCCCCTCGTGGAAGAAGCCTGACATTGCCGAGGGTTGCCTACTTGCCGCGCCGGACCCCGGCGTCCCGCCAGCCTCGGAGCGTAGCCGACCGGCGGGTGCCCAAGGCCCTAGTGAGCTGGGACCGGGAAAGGGCGAGCGGGCTTGGGGCGGGAGTATGTCTCTCTGGGTCCCTCAAAGGATTTAGAAGGGAGTCGAGAGGGACAGTCCGACGCCTAGGTCTCCAGAGCGTCTGTCGGCCCTCCACCCGGGGCTTTCCCCACCTCCTCGCGGGGGAAGCAGCTGCCGGAGCCGTCCGGTCGCAGGACAATGGAAGGAAACCAACTAGAAATCATATCCGCCCCCTCCCAACCCCGCCCGGCCAAAGCCCCCCTTTTTGTGGGCATGGCTAGAAGAGGCTGTCATTCACACCACACCCTCCCGCTCTCTGAGACCCCACCGGAGCCCACTAACACCTCTCTAAACCTGGCACCTCGTCGGGGTCCCCCTGACTTGCCTTAATGCAATATATTGGAAAGGGGAGTGCTGCTGTCTGTGAACAGGCTCCTAGCACCCCCTTCCAAAAGCCAGCACACCAATTTTCCCTGTCCCGGGTCCTCCGACGACCCAGGTCACCCATTTTTGCCACCTCCCTATTCCAACCTCCGCCCCTACTCCAATATGCCACCATCGGTTCCAATTTCAGTGGCCAAACACCCTGCACGTTACGACCACCCAGCGTTTGAGGTCCCGCCCTGGAGCCGAAGACCCCGCCCCGGGCTCGCCATCTGGAGAGCGAGGGAGGAAGGAAGGATACAGACCCAGGCGTTCACCCCACCTCCACCCCCGCCCCCGACATCCCGGCCAGATAAAGGAGCCGAGGCCAAGAGGGGAGCGAGACCCGCCCCCTTGAGAACAGAAGCCGCAGCCCCTGCAGGACGGGGGTAAGCACGAGAGACGGAGGGAGTCAGACTGCTAGGTCCTCGAGAAGGATTGGGTTGATGCCGGTAGCAAGGCAGGTCCAGAGGTTGGGCTGATCGCGGGACCTGAGACTAGACAGGTTCGGGAAAGGGAGCTTTGACTGGGATGTGCGGGGGTGCGGACTGCTCGCCGTCGAGTCTCCAGGCTGATTCCCACGGCGGAGACTCGGGCGCTCTGGGAGGCAGCGGAGAGCCTGTGCGGATGCTGAACCGGCGCTAGGAGCGGGCCGACTCCCACGCCAGCTATCGACGCCAGCGTGGGGGAACCCTCCGCTAGCTTTTAGCGCTGCGGCATCTAGTGCAGGAAAGCGAGAGGTGGGGTGATAGAGGGCAGAATGAACAAGATGGAATAAATGAGACGGGTGGGACGGGGCCGGGGGCTTGGCTCCAGCTGCAGCCTCAGGAGGCAAAGGAAGAAATCAGCTGAAGAGAAGACAGTTTAGGATTGCCTGGATCCCTGAGCCCTTCCCTTGGCGCCCGCAGGCCTGCGTCGCCATGGGTTCCACCGCCCCCCGGGAAGGAGCCCTGGGCTATGTCCGCGAGTTCACTCGCCACTCCTCCGACGTGCTCGGCAACCTGAACGAGCTGCGCCTGCGCGGGATCCTCACTGACGTCACGCTGCTGGTTGGCGGGCAACCCCTTCGAGCTCACAAGGCTGTTCTTATCGCCTGCAGGTTCGAGGGATGGCTCCTGGGATGGGTGGGACCCAAATGGAGAAAGGATGAAGCCAGAAGGTCTTTGGGAGGGAGTCCAAAACCAAGCCTTCCGGAGACTTGAGGTGGAGCCTGCAGGAATAGGGGGGTTGAGAGGAATGGTAGGAAGGAGGCGGGGCTTCTATGGGGCGGAGCTTTGTACAGTGATGCATTTTCCAGTGGTACCCCCCTCCCGCCCCTAACATGACCTGTCTGCTCTCTCTCCAGTGGATTCTTCTATTCTATTTTCCGAGGGCGTGCAGGAGTGGGTGTGGATGTGCTTTCCCTGCCTGGGGGCCCCGAAGCCGGTGGCTTTGCTCCTCTCCTAGATTTCATGTACACTTCACGCCTACGCCTCTCTCCGGCCACTGCACCTGCGGTCCTTGCAGCCGCCACCTACTTGCAGATGGAACATGTGGTGCAGGCATGTCACCGCTTCATCCAGGCCAGGTGAGGGAGACACTGCTGGGTGTTTTACATGGGTGTGATGGCATCCCAGGTGTCAAGGGCAAACGTCTATGTCGTCGGATATAGTCCGCCTCCCTGGTAGCAGAGGGATTAGAGACATAGTGCTATCAAGCTACTTCCAAGACGAGTTCGATTCCCAGCCGGCCAGAGAGCTAGCCCACATGGCACAGCAGACCTCTCCTGTCTCATCTGCTGCTCCCCTCAGCAGTGTATTTCAGTAGATCTGCCTTTTCAGCTTCCCACTGTCTCTGGTAAAACCTCTTACCTCCTGCACCTCTGGCCTACACCCCAGTTCTTGTATGTGTAAATAAATAAGTTTTTAAAAAAGATTAGGATATAGCACTAATGTCCATCACACTTTTCGCAGCTATGAACCTATGGGCATCTCACTGCGGCCTCTGGAGGCAGAACCTCCCAGGCCACCAACGGCCCCTCCACCAGGAAGTCCCAGGCGCTCTGAAGGCCACCCAGACCCACCTACTGAGTCTCGAAGCTGCAGTCAAGGCTCCCGCAGTCCAGGCAGCCCAGACCCCAAGGCCTGCAACTGGAAAAAGTACAAGTTCATCGTGCTAAACTCTCAGGCCTCCCAAGCAGGGAGTCTGGCAGGAGAGAGGAGTTCTGGTCCACTTTGCCCCCAAGCCAGGTTCCCCAGTGGTGATGAGGCCTCTAGCAGCAGCAGCCACAGCAGCAGCGAAGAAGTACCCATTCCTGGTCCCCAGACCAGGTACAGAAACTGGAACCCCCTCATATATAGGAGGCACAACTGTCAGACCTGGGTGGTCAGGAGCAGGGAGTGAGGAGGTGGGTTTCACTGACATTAGCCCACACGGAGTTGGCTAAAGCCAGCCTTCCACACTGAGGTGGGTCTTCAGCAGCACAGCTGGGCACAGCTCATTGGTCAACATGGCTCACCTCTAGAGAGTAGAATTGGACCCCAGGTTCTCCAGGCATGTTATTCTCCATATAATCTCACCTAACCCTTTTATCTGGACCTTGCTATCTGCTTAGGCTCTCTCCAACTGCTACTGCTGTGCAGTTCAAATGTGGAGCTCCAGTCAGTACCCACCATCTCCTTACAACTCAGTCTCAAGAGACCAATGGATCAGCCTCTGGGCGAGCTCACCCTCCACCAGGTAAGAGACCCTTCCACCTCTAACTTGACTTTTCTCCTTTGGCTGATCAATGTCAGTTTGAGCCAAATGTCCCCAAGAAAGGTCTAGTTTAATTCCTGCAAGTTAGAATCAAGTAAGGAAGTTTTAAAAAAAAAAAAAATCCCATTGTTCAGGAAATACCCCATAGATCAGAATGTCTGGAAGTGGAAGCCAGGCATCCATATTTTTTAAAGCTTCCAAAGAGCAGCAATATTTGGGAACTTCTGGCCTTGTCCCATCCAGGACTAAGAGGTCAGTCCAGGGCTTGGCAAGGCCGCTCTGGCAAACTGTCATCCAGAATGGTGCAAGAGAGGAGAAAGAATCAGACCCACTAAAAGGGACCTCCACCTCACACCACCACCATGAAGAGTTCTGCATAGTTTGGAGTAAGACAGGCTGGAGTCAGATTCTAACTCAAAACTTAATCTTGAGCAAGCCCAATGAGCCTCCAGAAACCTTAATAGTAAATTGGGGAACAGAAAATGGGCTATTGTGAGCTTTGGGGATTCCCTGGTAATCACTGGTTGTCATTACCCACCCTTGCTCCCAGGATGTGAATTTTTCAGCTGCCAGAACTGTGAGGCTGTGGCTGGTTGTTCATCTCGGCTGGACCCCATGACTCCTGGGGAGGAGGACAAGCCCTACAAGTGTCAGCTCTGCCGGTCTGCCTTCCGCTACAAGGGCAACCTCGCCAGTCACCGCACGGTGCACACGGGTAGGGAAAGAGCAGGAGGGAGTCAGCTCTGCCTTGGAGCCCATAGGTCCCTGAGCCCTCTTCCCTCCTGCCTGCAGGGGAAAAGCCCTACCATTGTTCGATCTGCGGAGCCCGCTTTAACCGGCCAGCTAACTTGAAGACCCATAGCCGCATCCATTCTGGAGAGAAGCCCTATAAGTGTGAGACGTGTGGCTCGCGCTTTGTACAGGTATGGAGCCAGTCACAGAGCCCGTTCAAAGGTGTGTTTGTCTTGGGGCGAGGGTTTCTGGTTCCCCACCAAGGCGCAGTCTGAAGTCGCCTCCCCTCCCAGGTGGCGCATCTGCGGGCGCACGTGCTCATCCACACCGGGGAGAAGCCTTATCCTTGCCCCACCTGCGGGACTCGCTTCCGCCACCTACAGACGCTCAAGAGCCACGTTCGCATCCACACGGGAGAGAAGCCTTACCACGTAAGCACCCGACTGGCCCGGCCAACGCCTAGAATTCCTGCCCGTTTACCTAGCAGCTGGTCCCACAGTCCATAGATCTTTTCGAAATGAACAGTGATTTGGAAGCGTCTGTGTGAATAAGGGGGGGAGGGTTAAAAAGAGGGACAGTGTAGAGTTAGACTCCTTGACTGGACTCTATGCTGGGGCGGGACTAAGGGATGGAAAAACCTTTGCTGAAGAGGTCTGTGCCTAGGCGCTCCACCTCCCCCTAAGGATCTGAGAGCACGTGAAGACTAAAGGGTTTGTCTTTGGCGGACAGCTAGGCAGATGGCCTTTGATCCACTCTTGGAAGGTGGTTGTGAATGCAGAGGGAGCCTAAACCAGCTGTCCTCCCACAGTGCGATCCCTGTGGCCTGCATTTCCGGCACAAAAGTCAACTGCGGCTGCACCTGCGCCAGAAACACGGAGCTGCCACCAACACCAAAGTGCACTACCACATTCTGGGGGGGCCCTAGCCCAGTGCCGGCCCAGGCCCACTTGCTTCCTGGAAGGGAGGACAGCTGCAGACTCAGGCCTGGCTTCCCCGTCAGGCTTGGGCTTGGGGGTGTGCAAGCGCCCCGCCCCCATCAGAAACTGCCACACTTTAATTTCTCACTGGGGAGAGCAGGGGTGGCAGATGCCGGCCTAATCTGCCTCTGTTTTGCTGGTCAAAACCTCTTCCCCACAATCAAAATTATTTCTGAGGAGAGCAAGCTAGAGTTTGAGAGAGGGGTTTCCTTAAGGAAACAGCCCGCTTCTCACTCAGTTATCTGTAAATATAATTTATTTAGGTCTTTGGGTGGCACCAGGGCCTTTGTCCTATTGCATTGCCCACCTCTTTCACAAGTGTGATCAGAAGTGACCTGGAACAGACTGCGGCCACAGCTCTGCGGGCAGAGACTAGCACTTGGCTGTCTCCTTGGGCTTGAGTGCTTTTTAATATTATTGTTGTAACTTTTCTTTTTAGAATTGTTCTTCTATTTGTTTGCTTGTTGGTTTGTTTAAAATGGAGAAAGGGGTTCTCTTTCTTGCCCCTCCAATTCTAGGTCTGGAACCTTTGTTTTTAGGGCAGCTCTGGAAAAACATGGGTTTGAGATTGGGTCAGGAACCCTCTCTGGTGTTGTGGGTATTGTAAGTTGTCTAGCAGGCTAGAACTGGATAGAGACTTTTCCCTCTTCTTCAAGGGACTTTTATGGGAACTTTTATGGTGAGCCTGAAATGGAGGGGAAAATGCCTACTGGAGTCTTGGGGAGTGCCCATCTGGAGGTTCATTGTTCTAGGTGGGAGCTGGCAGTCTCTTCTGCAAGGCAGTCCAGAGTAGTCCCATTAGTCTAGTCACCTAAGATTGGCTCCTGTGTGTCTCTCTTGAAAGAGCCTACCAGGGCTTGAGATAAGCCCATAATCCTCCCACGGGGCTTGATCTTGGCACTGAAATGATCCCTCCTTGAGTGCAAGAGTCTAAGGTGTCAGAGATGATGCGGTTTTTTCTAATTCTGCCCAGCCTCTAAGAATTTCATGACCAAAGGGAAACTTAGGAAATCTTTACCTTGACTAAAACAGTAAAGAGACAAGACAGGTCCTTTACTGCAGAGGCGGCTGGATTTAAATGTTCTTTGGGGTTATCTCTATTTGCCTGAGGCAAACTCCTTCCTTTAGTAGGTTTTTGGACATGTTCAGAAAAGTGTCCAGATTCCAGAAACTTCTTTACCTCTAGAACTGGTGCTGGGTAACTTGCTTACCTTAGAAAAGATGGGTCTGTGACCTAGTCTTCCCATTACTTCTCTGCTCGGAACCAGTGCTTGTACAAGAACATTCCACAGGGGGAAAAAAGAGGCTGTATTCCGTTCTGGGTTTGCTGTAGTTTGGGATTAGAGCCTTAGAAGATTTATAAGGTGATTGTCTGATGGCTCAAGGATACTTCTAGTTAACCAATTATTCAGGTGAGATTAAGAGGTTGGTTGAGGACACAGTCTCTGATATAGGCCTAATAGGTAGAAAATTAGGAATAGGATTGCCTCTTAGCTGAATGGAACATCTGAAATGTGAGATGTTATTCCAAGTCTTGATTAATTTATAATCCTGCCCATTTTCCCTGAGGCCTGTCGGATAACAGGCTGGAGGTAAGCACTTTGATTTTGTGGAGTGGAACTTTCTCAAGATGGATTGGTATTAGTGGCTGGTATGAAAGCTATTCTTCTCCCTCTTCCCTCTTACTCCCTACTATAGAGTTGAAGAAGAAAGAAAACAGAGAATGAACTTTGGTTTTTATTTAGCAGATGGAGAGTGCTTAGGGGTGGAGATATTAGATCTTGCAAGATCAGATTTTTGGAGTAGAAAAGCTTCTCTGTATTGTCTGCTGTGTCCTAGATTCTTCCCTGGAGAAGATCTAGGGACTGAGGTATGCCAGGGGGTGGGGGAAAGAGTGGTTATTCCCTCCTGGATACCATCTGGACTCTGTGCCAACTCCACCACCCATCCCAGCAGAAATTTTAAATGGTCCTTGTTCCCCCAGTCCCTGCCCTTGCCTTCCGGCTCATTGTGTAGGAACCAGTGACTTCATGAAGTTTCTCCGGAGCCACCTGCATCCTGCTGCTCTGAAGTCACTTCCTGCCTGAGGTGTGGAGGCGGCAGGGAGAAACCAGGAAGCCACAGACTTTCAAGAGGCTGGAAGATGCATCTGTGCTGGGGATCTTAATGCTTGGGACACCCCTGACTACCACCAAAGAAAACTGATAGAACTTGGGCCCAGTGAGGACAACAGGTGCTAGAGATGGCAGTGGGAAGGCTACAGAGCCAACATGCTAATCACACCCGTTCCCCGGCATGGTGTCTTAGATCTATCTAGTGCACAATGCTTGCTTCCATCTCACTCTTCCTCTTCCCTGCCTGTGTCCTCGGTGCATAGCTCAGACAGTGGGCAGGGGGTAGATGGTCACTGTAGATGGTCACTAATTCTGATGTT
Source organism: Condylura cristata (assembly GCF_000260355.1). Taxonomy (NCBI): domain Eukaryota; kingdom Metazoa; phylum Chordata; class Mammalia; order Eulipotyphla; family Talpidae; genus Condylura; species Condylura cristata. The sequence continues at coordinate 29,494,396 of NW_004567118.1, read as the reverse complement.
ACCTCCCTTTTGGATTTCCTCATCTGTGAAATAAATCCATTAACAAGGTGTCAGTTCTTTCCAACATTTACAGTTTGTAGTTATAAAGGCAAAAAGTAAAAGAAACTAAATAAAATCTTCTTTCACCCCCCACTAAAGTTTATTCTCCCCTGTTAAAAATAAGGCCAGCTAGTATCTCCTGCTATAGGTCAGACCCTAAATTAAGCATTTTAGCACATAGATTTTTCAGTTCAACTTCTCTGACAACCCTAAAATCTGGTAGATACTATTATTGTCACAATTTACAGATAGGAAAACCCAGAGGATCTTGATGAAGTTAATAGTAACAATGCTAAGATGTGATTTGACTTTAAAGTCTGAGCTCTTGGGCCTCCCTGGTGGAGCAGGGATTAAAATCTCAGCACTATCAAGCTATTACCAGTCACTGTGGCGTGAGTCTGATCCCCAGCTGGGGAGCTGACTCACAAGGCGCAGCAGACCTCCTGTCTCGCCCACTGCTCCCCTCAACAGTGTATTTCAGTATGTCTGCCTGTTCTGCTCCCCACTGTCTTTGGTGAATCCTCTCACCCTACCCCCACCCCCCAAACCCCTGTTCTTGTATGCATAAATAAAAATAAATCTTTTTTAAAAGTCTGAGCTCTTAATCATTATACAACCAAACCAACTTCTGCATCTTTGGCATATTCCCCACTAGCCAAAGTTTTAACTTCCCTTACACATTTAAAAAAGAAATTATATGCTCATTTTTATTTCCCATATATAAAATTATAAGGCTCGGTGTGCTTTTAAAAAATATATAGCTTTTCCCCTTTTCTGGGATGCCTCTTTCCCACTGATCCGGGTATGAACCCCTAACCCAAGGTTTCCACATCAGAGTTCTCAGGAGCTTCAATTATGACGAAAGGGGAAGCCAAGATGGAATAGATAGTGGCTGGGGGTTGGGGGCTCCAGTTGGGTCATGATCTGTCTACTCAGTCCATCCCATCATGAGTTAAAAGGGGAGGGGAATGTGATTAGAAAGTGGCTGTTACTAAACAACTATAAACCAGAGACAGTCTATGAGGGTGGAGAGGGGAACAGGCCCAAAACTGGGCGGGACGAGCACACGGGACTATGGTGATAGCACATGGGTAAGTCCACGGGGATTACAACCGCAATGAAAAATGTACAAAATTAAGAATGACGTAAAAAAAAAAAAGTATACACATGGATAGATAAAATTTAAAAATAAACCTAAAAAGCAAAGCGGTTGTTTCTAGAGGGCAGAGAAGAGTCCTGCCCCACTGAAGAAAGACAAGTGGCGCTGGTGGGGTCCCCAGCAAACTCAAGAGAACCCAGTTATTTTTGGTTTCTATGACCTGTAGGCTTCCTGTTAAGGCACAGAAGCTACAGGAACAAGTTCCCATTATAGAAATGAATGCCAGGAGTTCAACAATCTATTCCCCTAGTCTCTTTCCTTGGCTTCTGAACCCCTCAGGGATCTGGGCGTCTAGAGTCCAGTGTGTTAGCGGCCTCCAGCGCGCAGGTCAGGTATAAGTTGGGGCATCCTCTGGATGCACCTCTCCCCACCCCCACCCCCACTCCCTTGAAAGTCTTGGGCCTCCAGATGAGCAAATGGGCGTTTTCCTCTCCTGAAACGGTTAATCTACCCCTGACACCCATCCCCCTACGCTGCACTCCTTACGCGCGGGTATGGGTGCTGAAATCTGGACGAAATGACCCTTGAGATGGACCTCATACAGAGGCGGCCTCCCGGTGGGTTCCGGAGTCACGTGGGGCTGGTTTGGGCTGCGCCCGCACGTCTCCTGCTTGCGCATGCGCCCTACAAATGCATGGTCCTGAGCTAAACTCTAAACCCCGCCCTACTCTTTTGGCCACGCCCCTCCCCTGGGGTCCTGCGTTCTCATTGGGGAATTAATAATAGGAATGTTAACCAGGTCAGGTGCACTTCCAACGACAAGATAATCCACAGGAAGACTGACGGGCCTCGAGGGTGGGGCCCAAACCCAGTGCCGCCCCGGACTTCTAGGCCGATGGTTGGCTGCCGGCCACGTTCTGTCCGCCCCGGCCTGGCCGCTTTGATTAACGGGGCCACGCCCCCCTGCGCTGAAATCTGCTAGCGCAGGCCTGGTCTACCCACCTCGCTCGACCCCCGAGGGGAAAAGCGCAGGCGCCTCGCGCAGCTCTCGGCAGCTTTGAAGCCCTCGTCGGTGCCTTCCTCTCCACCAGCCTTTCCTCCCCGCGGAGTTGACTGGGTGGGCAAAGGTGAAGCGTCCTAAGTCCTGCTCCCGCAGGGACTCTTCGTAGCGGCAGCCCTGTTTCTCCCAGATGGCGCATAGGGCCGAGCCCCCAGACGGGGGCTGGGGCTGGATGGTGGTGCTCTCAGCTTTCTTCCAGTCGGCGCTGGTGTTCGGGGTGCTTCGTTCCTTCGGCGTCTTCTTTGTGGAGTTCGTGGAGGCGTTCGAGGAACCCGCAGCGCGCGTCTCCTGGATCGCTTCCATAGGAATCGCGGTGCAGCAGTTTGGGAGTGAGTGCTGCGCTGGGTCTGGCATCCTGCGACCCTCTGGAAAGGGAGGGAGGGGACAGGGGAGGGAGGTGCTGGAGAAGGACGCCTAAGATCTTTACGCCGAACTCCCTTCTTCCCTTCCTTCCTCCTACGCAGGCCCACTTGGCAGTGCCCTGAGCGCGAAGTTCGGGCCCAGGCCGGTGGTGATGACTGGAGGCGTCTTGGCTGCTCTGGGGATGCTGCTCTCCTCCTTTGCCACCTCCTTGACTCACCTATACCTGAGTATTGGGCTGCTCTCAGGTGAGAAACAGGGCTAAGGCAGGAAAATCAAATACCTGTCTTTGGCTTCTGGACGTTCACCTTCTTTCCTGCTCTTTCCAGAAGACATAGACGAGCTGAGAGAAACTTTGGGCTAGCACCTGTGCCTTGAAGGGAATTCTCAAGAGGAATGATTAAATTGATAAACATGGTGGGGAAATCAGAAAATTGCAAGCCCTGGGGGTAGAGGACTGGAGTGTAAAAGGAAGAATTACTATAAAATGGAGCCAGGTAATTATGACTGTGAAGCATTAGCCAGTTTACAGGAGAAGGGACTTTAGAAGTTTATGCAGCTTGGCCAGAAATGGAAGAGTCCGGGTCTAGCCTTCAAGTTCTGGGCTGGTTATTTTGTAAACATTACCTAAAGCCTGCACAGTCCATCAGGAATATTACTGTGCCCCTCATTTTGCAGATGAGAAGCTGGGAGATTAAGTAAAATATACAAGGTCAATGCTAGGATTGTAACCCAGGTCTGTGCTACATTCTGTTGTAGCATTGGGGTTACCAGATTGCCTGAATTCACTGAGTCCTCCAACCCCCATTTCTTCCTTTCGACAGGCTCTGGCTGGGCCTTGACCTTCACGCCGACGCTTGCCTGCCTGTCCCGGTACTTCTCTCGCCGGCGATCCCTGGCCACAGGGCTGGCACTGACAGGAGTGGGCCTCTCCTCTTTTGCCTTTGCCCCGCTTTTCCAATGGCTGCTCAATCACTATGCCTGGAGAGGGGCTCTACTGCTGGTGTCTGGCCTCTCCCTCCACCTGGTGGCTTGTGGTGCTCTCCTCCGCCCTCTCTTCCTGGCTGAGGACCCTGCCATGGGTGGCCCTGGGACTCAACTCATCTCCCTCCTCCATCATGGCCCCTTTCTCCGTTACACTGTGGCCCTCACCCTGATCAACACTGGCTATTTCATTCCCTACGTGCACCTGGTGGCCCATCTCCGGGACCTGGATTGGAACCCACTGTCTGCTGCCTCCGTACTCTCAGTGGCTGCTATTTCTGACCTTGTGGGGCGTGTGGTTTCTGGGTGGCTAGGGGATGCCATCCCAGGCCCTGTGGCTCGTCTCCTGATGCTCTGGACCACCCTGACTGGGGTGTCACTAGTCCTGTTCTCTGTGGCTCAGGCTCCCACAGCCCTGGTGACCCTGGCTGTGGCTTACGGCTTCACATCAGGGGCGCTGACCCCAGTGGCCTTCTCCGTGCTGCCTGAACTGGTGGGGACTGGAAGGATATACTGTGGCCTGGGACTGGTACAGATGGTAGAGAGCATCGGGGGGCTGCTAGGGGCTCCTCTGTCAGGTAAGGGGAAGAGTTTCTCTATGGGTCTGGGCTGACAGGGGAGGGGGCCATTCACATTATAATATATGTAAATATTGTCCTCTGGTTCAATACAATACAGGGCCAATCTTAGGTGCCCCAAAACATATCATAGGCAGGAAGAAATGGGGACTGTAGGAAGCCTACGAGGTTTCCTACCCTCTGCAGAATACCCACAGCTTGGGTTTTCAGAGGCCCTGACTACATAATCATGCCAGTGTCTACCTTTCCCCTTGGCCCTCTGGGCCCTCAACCCTGGAAACTGAGTCATATGTTCAAAGTTCTCCCAGTTCCAGATTCCAGGACTTTTAAACTCTTAACATTTCCCTCTCAACTATTAACTGTGAAGATGTAGCTGGGAAGGCTACAGTTGCTGACAAGACACTATCTGGATTCCCAAATCTTTACCAGCTGGTTTGGAGGCCTTTCTTAAGGCAGGAAGGTGGTTGAGATGGCCTTTGGAGGTCTCTTGGGAAACGGAAGTTCTCAAGCTCACCATCCTTACACCACCTACCTTGGCAGTCTCAACTCCTCCAGGATGACGGGTTACAGATTATTTTGATCCCTCCACCCAAAAATATGTGTGATTTACAGTGCTGGCAAACATCACACATGTATTACTTTTTTCTTTCTTCTACCTAGGCTACCTCCGGGATGTGACAGGCAACTACACCACTTCTTTTGTTGTGGCTGGGGCCTTTCTTCTTGCAGGGAGTGGAGTTCTCATCACCCTGCCCCACTTCTTCTGCTCCTCAGCTTCTACCCCCAAACCCTCGAATCTTGTAACAGATGGACTAGATACCAGAGTCCCCTTGCCCAAGGAGGGCCTGGGTGAGGAATAAAGTCCAAGAAGGGGCAGGCAGACCGAGAAGCCCAGAGTTTATAGCTCTACGTCTTCTGCTCCTGCCGCATGTTAGTGCCCACAAAACCGCAGTGCCTTAAGCTTCTTGATCTGCCTCCTCAGAGCAGGCTAGGAGCTCCTGCAGTGTACATGCCAGCCCTTTGTATTTTGTTGAGGGTTCCTATCTCTTCTTTGTTGCCACAACCTCTTCTGAAGGATTCAGGAGCTTAGCTTGCTCCACTGAACTGTGAATCAACTATGAAAATCAAAAGCCAAGAGACTTCTCATATTTTATATATGATCTTCAGTGTTGCCTGATGAGTTTCTTCTCTGAAGACATAGCTGGGAAAGAGGGATGCCCCTCTGAGATAAAACTGACTAAGAAAACTGGATAATACTCAGAACCTCAAAATAGCTGGGGCCCATAAGCTGGGGTTGACAAAATGGGGTCATGGCTGGGGAGTGGAAGGGAGGGATCCAGGAGCTCTGGTGACCCAGAGCATTTCAAGCCTGAGTCTACTCTCTGGACCATATTCCTCCCACTTGTCCACCAACCTCTTTCGTACTACACCCATGACTTAGAAAAGAGATCAGAAGAATGATGGGACACGCTAGTTTGGGCAAGGGAAGCTGATGCTGACATAGAGCTGAGGAGTGGTCTAGGATGTTCCCCTCCAGCCAGCTGAGTGAGCAAGATGAAGGAAAAGGTTATCTGGGTGTTCGAGTGAGGAAAACCAGGGTGGGGAAGAAACACCCACAGTCCCCCCCCCCCCAATCCTAGCAATAAACTTTAACTGACAGGCAGACAGCTTCTCAGAGTCCTGTTGTGATGAGAATTCAAAGAGTAATGGACTGGTCACACAGACATGTGCCCCCCCCCTCCCCCTCCCCCAAAGCTTAGAGGAATCCTGTTCCTTTCAGGCAACCTTTGGGATATCTTAAGTAGAATGTTTTTAGTGTACCAGGTTGACTAGCCATTGGAACTTGCAGGTAAATGGATAGAAATTCTTTATTGGAGGAGGGGCTCCAACAAGAAAAGGGTCAACAAGTGGTGTCCTGAGTAGGCTGAGGGCCCCCCGGGGTGACAAGGGCAACCTGAGGAACAGGAAGCAGCTCCCCTCTCTCAGGGGGAGGGGTGACTGGACGAGAGGCAGGTCGGCAGGAGGGCAGCGCCCTGGGCAGGCCCATATAGACGAAGCTGCCAGAAAGGATGAAAGAGCTGCACACGAGGAAGGAGGCCGTGAAGTCCCCTGTCTCATCCCGCAGAAAGCCTGAGAGGAAGGGTAAAGGGATTTAGAGAGTTCGGACGCTAGGGGCAGAGGACAGTTGCCAGTAGATCTGTAAGCCTAAGGCTCTGGCCCTTACCTGACAGGGGAGGTCCTAGAAGCCCCCCGAGGCTCATCAGCATCATCACCAACCCGGTGGCCTGTACGACACCTCCGATGCCCACTAGCCCAGGGAGCACACCGAAAACCAGCGGGGCATAACTTCCAGCGCTCAATCCGTAGGCCCCAGCCGCGGCCAACAGGGGGCCCCCCCAGCCCGCAGGGCTTCCCATGGCGGGCACCAGTCCCACCGCCAGCAGCCCCACCCCGGTCAGAGCCCCGAAGACCGCCAGCAGCCGCGGGAGGGGCACCCAGCCCTGGTCTGCCAGCCACCCGCAGACCAGCCGAGCTCCGGCATCCCCCACTGCAGCCACCGCCACCACCAGTGCTGCTCCGTACCCCTCCAAGCCCCGGTCTAAAGCGTGAGGCGCCAAGTGCACGTAAGGGACGAAGTACCCGCCCCCCACCAGGGCCGTGCCCAGAGCAAACACTAAGAAGGCCCTGCGCGTGAACAGACCCAGGCCAAGGGCAGCCAAGGGCCCGCGTGGTGGGGCCGGGGGATCGCCAAGCAGCGCCAGGGGGCGCAACAGGGCGCCACAGGGGGTGAGGTGGAGGGTGATGGCGCCAAGAAGAAGCAGGGCGCCCCGCCAGCCGTAAGTATCAAGGAGGAGCTGCAAGGTGGGCGCCAGGAGCAGCGAGGAGGCCCCGTTGCCCGTTAGTGCCAGCCCCACGGCCAAGACTCGACGGCGGGAGAAGTAACGGGAGAGGGTACCGAGGGCGGGGGCGAACACGAGCGCCCAGCCGGAGCCTGCGGAAGGACAGAACTGGGTGAGGACGGGCAAAGCTGCCCCCGCAATCCCAGCCCTGCCCCTCGCCCGAGCCTCCGCGCCTTTGGCCTCCAGCCCCGACCAGCTTCTCTCTCCACCACCACCCCCGCAAGGGCCCGTTGTCCCTCTCCCCTCACCAGCAAGGAGGCCCAGGCCAAGGTACAGGTGCAGAAGACTGCCGGCGAAAGCCGAGAAGATGAAGCCGATGGAGGTGAGGACGCCCCCAACCATCACCACCGGGCGCGCCCCCCAGCGGGTGCTCAGGGCGCTGCCCACAGGGCCTAGAAGGGGGCGGGGTCAATACAAGACACGCCCCTGGACCCCCGCTCTCGCCCCAACACTGCTCATTGGCTGTTTTCCTGGCCTGAAATGCCTCCTACAGCCTAAAAGCGCCTCCCCTCGACATCCACGACCACTCTTCCAGATCGGCAGTTCTCTGGTTAACGGATAATCGGGCGGATACCCGACCGGTATGCTCACAGCCCCTCCACCCCCGTTCCTGCCTCCCACCTCGGGGCCCCCCTCACTGGCTGCCTGCTGCACGGCCAGGGCCAGGGCGCTGACCCACGCAGTGTCCTGAGCATTTCGGTCAAAGTGCTCCGCGAGGTCAGGGAGGACAAGGCCCAGAGAGCGCAACAGCCCGTAGGAGAGCCCATTCACCAGGAAGGCTGCGGCCGCCACTACCCAGCCCCAGCCCCCGTCCGGGGGTCCGGCCGGCTTGGGGGTCATCGCCACCTGGGGAGGGGAACACCTGTGAATGAAGTCTCCACGTCGGTGCCTCCTCTAGGGACCTGGCATCCCTGAGATCCAGCTCTGGCTGCTTGGTCAAGGTGGGCACGTCACCTTGAGCAAGAGAGGGCGGGGGTGGGGAGGGGTGGAAGCCGGGACCGGGCCCAGGATCCGCGCAAATTATGGGGATTCCCCCTCCCACACGCCCCTTTCCCCCTTACCCGACCTCTCCGGGCGGTGGGGGGGAGGGGAAGGGCGAGGAAAGGCTCGGCTGGGTTTTCTCCCCGCTTCCCCAGCGGGCGGGGCCCCAGTGGGGAGCGAGTGCAGAGATGGAGCCCAACTTGGACGGGCTCTCTCAGTAAACAGAGATCACCACAGGGGGCCTGAGCCACCTGGGAGACTGGGGGTACGGAGGGCGGGGGCGAAATGAGACAGCCAATCCGCCCAGCGGCGGGTGAGGCCAGAAGCTGTGTCCCACGGGGATTGAATTATACACCCCCAACCCGAGGAAGGGAGCGGCGAGGAATGAATGCTGCCCCACCCCGCTAGGCTCACACCCACGCACCTGCCCGCAGCTCGCAGCTCGAGGAGGAGGGGTGCGAAGGTAATCCCCAGCAAGCCCCAGGTCGGGAGGTGAGGTACGAAAATATGGGTGGTAACCCATATGGGTGGTAACCCAAAACTTGAGGGTTACAGTAGTTCGTGCCCTGGAGGACTCGGTAAATCTCGGATCTCAAATCACAGACCTCCACCGAATAATTGCTCCCTGCTCATCAATAATATGCCCAGAGGCGCCGCCAGGAAAGAAGAGGGCTCCCTTATTATGGGGAACTGCACATGCCAGGCACATTTCACACCTGTCTCTTGTCTCTTTTCACCTTCACAATAACCCTAAGAAGGTGGCATCTCCATTTTGTAGAAGTGACCGAAGTTTTAAGCGAGTTGCCTAAAATCGAACTGCTTTTTAAAATGGTGGATCTCGATTTAAGGTCTGCCCAACTGCAGGACCATACCAGGAAAAAGAACGTTGGACTGAAGTTGCCACAAGTCGCTCTGCAACAGTTAAAGGGAACGGACAGAAGCGACTGATGCCAACTTGCCTGAAAATGGCACAGTATATGATTCTAAGACCTGAGAATAGAAGGGATCCTTGCGATCAGAATCACAGAAGATTTAAGTTAGACTTTTAAAAACAAAGCAAGAAGTCAGAGACTTGACCCAAGTATTGATTTCTTGAAGAGTTTTATAAAAATACTCTTAACAGTAGGATTAAGGTTGCTTTCCTTCAGCTGTTTGAATCAAGAGATGTTATCTTTGAATTAATTACTAAGCAATATAGAAAATTTTGTGACTTACAGTTTGGAGCATGCGTCAGCTCAAGGCCACTTGATGGCAGTGTTTCCTAAATGTTGACAAAGTGTCTGTAAATAAAAGAAAAACCGCTTCTGTAGTGAAACTGTAAACCTTACAAACAAAGCATGACCTTCAGTCGCTCCCCAACAACTATAAGAGGAAAAAAAAATCAAGCTACTTTGTGTCTGAGACCTTTCGCGGTCAAAAGCCGACCCTGGCTATCTTCTCTCTCATCTACACCCTTCTGTCAGCTGTCAGCTTCTTACCTGCGCCATGACCATGCCTAGCATTTTCTCACTCCTGGATTTTTGCTAACTCATAACTTTTTGTTTGAAATGCCCCAGTTGGGGTACAGGAGTCCATAAAGTTTTGCGGTCCTAACGCGTACAGCCTAGGAAAGTGACCCCACCGGTTTCCCTAGTCTGGGGTGCTATTGTGAAAGGCACCTGGGAGGTGGAGCCAGCAGGCCCTTAGCCATAGGAGAGCAGGCAGCCCACTTTCCAAGATGGCTGGCAAGGACTCTGCTCCAAAATGAATGAAGCCAACTAAGCAATTCCCTCCTCCTCTGTAAGTAAGTTAAGTAAGAATGCGGAGCAAAGAGGGACTGGTCCCTCTAAATCTGGAAACTGTTCAGAGTGACGCTGAGCACCTCTACAGGATATCTGTGACCCCCAGAGGCTTCCCGGAGTCTGGGGAGGGGTGATTGATTGTGAAGGAGCATAGTCAACCTTTCAGATGTTCCCTATATTCTTCACCAAAATTACTGTTACTGGAAAATTTCATCTTCTTTGCCTGCTACATGCCAGCAAAGCCAAAAATGGCAAATGACAGAGGTAGAATCTTCAACGTGTGCTTTTAATAGCTTTGCCAGCAAATCTGAGAAGGACCAAGCATCATGCTCCCAAAACTGATGGAGGTTATGAGTAGAAAAGTTAGAAGGGTGCAGGGCAGTGGGGTCTCCATTGTGGGAGGGACTGCTAGAGGACTGCAGGGTAGTCCAGCTTTATCACTGACTTTGTTTTTCTCAGGTCCGGGGGTACCTGGTTATGGAGGGGAGAAGGAGGTAGTTTATAAGAGGCCCTTTGGTGCTCTTTTAAGATAGGAGGCAACTTAAGCCCAGAGTCAGGCTCCCACAAAGGAGATAAGGATAAAAGGGATTAACATAGTTATTAACCCCTCTATAGAAATTAAGCGTCCTTAGGTGCCAACTTCTGGAGCAAGTATCAGAATGCCACGGAGTGTCACCCAGGCCCCTGCAGGAGAGGTGGCCTATGGAGATGCCGGGCCATTGTAGGGAATATGGTCCTTACATAGCAGCCTACTCATGGGCCTCCCTGGTGGCTCAAGGGGTTAAACCTCAGTACTATGAAGCTATCTGCAGCCCCAGTTTGAGCTCAATCCCCAGTCAGGGAGCTGAACCACATGGTACAGCAGGCCTTTCCTGACAGCTCTTGTCCTCTCTTGTCTCTTCCACCGCTTCCTTCAGCAGTGTATTTCAGTCATTGTGTCTGTTCTGCTCCCTACTATCTGCTGAATCCCCTCAAACCCTCCACAGCCCCCAAACCCCCTCCTCTGGCCTATACCCTAGCTTTTATATGTATAAATAAACAAATCTTTTTTAAAAAATCAACCTAGTCACATCCTAGAAGTAATTAAGTTAACACAAGTTAACAACTCCACAAAAGAATGAGCCCCTCCCAAAAAGAAGACTGTGTCAGTGCACGTCCTGCACCTGGACGGGGCAGCAGCCTCCTGCCCACCTGTGCCCTGTGGCCTGTGACCGTGCAGGCGCTTCTCTTCACTCACCTCCTCCCTTTGCAAAACAGCAGAGACAGCTCTCCCCAGGCCACCCGCTGTGGCTGTGCAGGCCTCTCTTGGCAAACCTGCCCCTTTGGGGGCAGCTCTTCTGCCCACTTGTGTCTGTGCAAGCATGCTTTACCTTTACCTCCTTTTTACAATAAACATGCCCTTTTGGATACGGCTAACATCTCTGTTTCATGGAGAAACTCCCCTGGAAACTCGTCAGTGCTGCTTGATTTGGAAACTATATTCTTTGCTGAAAGGGGCGTTCAGGTGAAAATTTTCTCTGAACCCAACATTCAAAACTGGATTTAAACAAAGACAGTTATAGTGATTTAAACAAAGACAGTTAATTATCTGTGAGGGGGCCTTCATCCAGGCATCTAACAACTTGCTGAGTTTTATGGTGTCCTGTATCCCTGCTTGCTCCTCTGCTGGCATCTGGACTTAGAGCACTTCATTCCTCCTGGGGCAGCTCAGTCTCCAGGTGCCTCGTGGATTGGGAACTTGGAGCAAACAGGCCACAATCACCTGTAACAGGGTGGTCTGCAGGCCCAACCCGGAAGGGTGGAGATAAGCAGGGAGGAGGAGAAACTGGAGGAAGAGGAGAAGCTGGAGAAGGGAGGAAGCAGGATGGGGAGTGGGAAGGAGACCTGAGGGAGGTACATGAAGCAGAGAGACCTGTGAAGGAGCAGTTCTTGCTTTTCGGCCTTGGACTGGTTGAAACAGTTATGGGTGAGAGACCCGTGGGGAGGTTAACAATGGCAGCTTTTATCTTTATTTTGATTTTGCTCTTTTCCTTTCAGACTTGTCTGGCTGTTTCTGACCCTTTTCCACGGGTCCCTGCCAGAACGTGCTTTAGAGACTTGTGGCGGGCTTTTGGGCCTCAGTGGCCTTGCTTTGGGCCAACCCTGTTTGCTGAATACTCACCCATGAAGGACAGATAACTTCGGGTGCTTGATTTGGAAGTTATATTCGTTGTCTTTTCTTTATTGTACACTAATTATATTAAAGTTTCTTTCCATTAAAGACCTTACACACTAGAGTATGCTTTGTCTTGATGTGGCAGTTGGCAGAACATATTTAGAGTGGGCAAGTTTGGGGTTCTGGGTTGCCCCTCTTCCTGCTCTGTAACAAAACAATGTGTGTGCGTGCAGATTGTCAAACTTTTCATGGTGCTCTTTTCATCCTCCTCCCTAGCTATCCTCCCCACTGTTCCCATCACTCTCCACCTTTTGCTCATGGAGCTAACATAGAATGGATTCCCAAGCTAGACTTCCTGGGTTTGAATCTCAACTTTGCCATTTATTAGCCACTTGATTGTGAGCAAACTAATCAACCTCTCTGTGCCTTCATTTCTTCTTCTCTAAAATGGGGCCAGAAACAGGTTGTTATGAGTCACTTGTGTAAACACATCTGGCTCTGTCTACTTTCTCAGGGTCAAAGTCCCACATAGTTCTCAGTAGAACGATGTGGGTCCCACGTTGTGGTGGCTACAAACAAGTGAAATGGAATTATTTTCTTTATGATGTTTTCTTAATGTTCTCCAAAGTTTGTGAGAAAATGATGGCCTCTTTTTTACTCTAAAATGAGAAGAAAGGAGTCAAAATAAGTTTGTTCATTAGCTCCTTCATACAAAATATTTATAAACACCTACCATGCCAGATGCTAGGCTTAGGGCTGGGAACACAAATATGAATGATACCATTTCTCCCCTCCAAGTCCCCACAATCAAACTAGAGAAAAAGTGAAGTAAAGAAATCTCAATCCAAGGAGAGGGACACAGACAACCCAGAATGGTGTATGGGAAGAACGGATTCATTCTGCTGGGACCTACTGGGGAAGCTTCACAGAAATGGAGCCCTTTGAACTGGGTCTTAAGGGTGAGTAGGAGTTTGCCACATGGATCTGTGGGCAGGGGCATTCCAGGCAAAGGAAGCAGCTTGTGGAGAATAACTAAAGCATGAACCAGCTTGGCACATTGTTTATCATTTGAGGAGCTGTAAATAGCCACTGTGTGGAGAGCAGAGAGTATGTAGGAGAATAATGTAGGATAGACGAAGAACTGGGGCAGAGGGTCCTATCAGAAAAGGCCATGAGGGCCCTCCCTAGTGGCACAACAGATTAGAACGCAGCACTGCAAGCTGTCCACAGCCACTTTCAGCATGAGTTCGATCCCTGCCCCGGAGGTGACCCACATGGCCCAGTGGACCTCTTCTGACCTGCCCGCTGCTCCCCTCAGCAATGTGCTTCATCAATCTGCCTGTTCTGCTTCCCGCTCTGTCTCTGGTGAATCCTCTCACCACCCCTGCACCTCTGGCTTGTACCCCAGTTCTGTATGTATAAACAAATAAATCTTTAAAAAAAAATAAAAAGAGCTTAAAAGAAAAAAGAAAAAGCCATGAAAGCAGACTAAGGGGTAGGCCTAGGTCTTTTCCAAGCTCGATGATTCTCAGCTATCTCCACTAAGTAGATTTCACTAGTATTCTTTACTAAAGACACTGAAAACACGGAGAGGACTCACACCACAGTCAGAGGGGTCAGGAGAGTCTGGGGTCATAGACCTTTTATGTGTAGGGAATTTCTTCAACAGATCTCTTTGCATTGGAAATTCATGAGGAATTTTGCCTCATCTAGGATGCCTATTTTCACAGGTAAATGACCCTTGAAATAACTACATAAATTATTTAAGTGTTTCATCCACTGGCGGCATAGCAAGGTCTTCCCTGAGAGGCCGAGGTCACCCCAACAACTCACTCCCTATCTGCCTACTTAACCCCCATCAGAGCACTACTCAGCCTTCACTGAAATCATCCATTTTTGTCTTTGCCCCTGAACCTCACATCATGAGATCCTAGGAGGTAGGACCTTGTATCATCAGCCTTGAATCTTTGATCCTCATAGGTGCCAAAGGTGAATGAAGACTCACTGAATGGGATAAATGCAGAATGAGGGACCCATTGGAAGATTGGTCCCGGAGACCTAGTGCTCCATCAGGTGTGGCGCTGTCACAAAAAAAAGAGTTGCCACGGAGCAAATTAGTAATGCCTGCCCACCTGGGAAAACCTTCAGCCAGCACTGAGCCAAATTTGGTTCTTCTTTCTTCCTCCTTTCCTGTCATTTCCTTTCCCCTTTCTCTTTCCCTCCCTTTCTTTCCCTTTCCTCTCTTATTGAAGTTAGCGTAGAAGGCATGGCTTAATGGCCATGTGTTGCCTTCAGTCATAGATGACAACAGACTTGTCCAGAATGGTCAAGGTCCAAGACAAAAGGCCAAAAAGGACTGTTTTTGTACAAACAAAGTGGTCGCAGTGATCTGATGGGAGGGGATGTCTAGATTCGAGGCACGTGCTAAGAAGCATGCAGTATAACAGTTTGTATGTGTATCTCTGGCCTCTGGCTCGCCTCATTTTTGCTCCTGTGACTTCCATGGCTATGCAAACCATTTATTTTCTTGGACCTCTGTCTCACCTTCCTTCCTTTGCACTTCAGCCTGAGCATTCATTTCTGCTGCTGGCTCTCATGGCACAGAGGCTTCTAAGATGATGGCATCAAGGCTGAGAGCCAGGTTGGGTCTTTGGGAAGATCAAATGAGGGAGTCACGGCCTGTACATAATTTGTGTTGGGGATGACAGGGTCTGGGAGCATGTCTGTTTGTGAATGCTCAGTTGCCCGGGAGCTTCCTCACAGGAGCCCCTGAAGAAGGCTCTTGGGGATCCTAGGGCCTTCAACCTATGAGAAGCCCTGAAATGAGCCCAGTTATTTTCTGGAGGCCCCCACTGGGGCTCTCTCCACAGAACGTGCCTATGGAGTGGAGTGGGACAGGCAAGAGTATGTGGTGTTATCACAGTTCTATCTGAGGTGCACAAAATAGGAGGACCCCTAGTGCTTGGGCCTAATAGAGCTGCCTCTCACTCCCCATTCCCCAGAATCACCTTCTCCAACTCACCCAGAGAACAGACCATGGGAAGTCAGCATAGATCTCAACCCCCTAGACCCAGGGCCTGCCAAAGCGCAAGGAGAATATGACCCAGGAAGCAGATGAGGACACAAAGCTGAGGGTCAGGTTTGCAGTTCAGGGTCAAGGGAGCACATCCACTGAGAGGCACTGAAATGAGGGGTGGGTAATGAAACAGGAGGGGAAAGGCACCCACTCAGGGCAGTGGGGCTCCCTTTGTGCCGGAAAAATCCGCTTGGATGAACACACATGGATGAAGATCTGAACTTAAACCATGAGTTAAGACTGGGTCTGGCACTGAATAAGGACCTTGCTGAGTCTGGAGCCAGAGGGGGCTGGAGTGGGGTTGGAGTTGGTACAAACGAAGCAGAACTGAGGCTAGAATTAGACTGGAGCCAAGACGTGGGAGGGGAAGGGCGGAGAATGCGACATTACCTCTCTCTACCACTTCCGCCAAGTTTGTCTACAGTGCCTCTTCCAATCCAGTCCCCATCTCTTCTCACTGTCACCACCCCCACCTCCTCAGTCCCTTTTCCTCACCTGCTGAAAGTCTAGAGCCTCTGGCTCCTGGATCTCTGCAGACATCCCTGTCTCCAGGTCAGGGGATCATGATGGTGGGAATTATCCAGCAGAAGTGTTGATCCTAGCCTTATTTGCATATTCTGTGTCTTATCTGGCATATTCTGATTCTGGGACTTTGGCCTACATCTGTGTCAAGGTTCTTAGTTATAAACTAAGGGTACTGATTCTGACTTATTTCAGGGGAGGAATGATTGATTACAGGGTGATAAGTAGTCTTCAGAGCTACCAAGAAGGTACAGGTCAGGCTCTGTAGGAACACAATTCCATCTCCACTGCTGTGGCCACTGGTCAGTAGATGTCGCTGCTGGTCCTTTGTGACCATGGGGCCAGAAGCTGCAATGTTCTCTGTTCCATTCACAAGCTCCAAGTCCAGGTCGGGGGCAGTAGGAACATCAGGAAAGTAAACACGGTGCTTTCAGGGTTCTTTTCAGGTCTGTCTCTCATCGAAAACGAGGCAAGACCTCAACAACAAATTGTAATAATAATAGGAATTTCTTAAATAAAGGAGTGCAAGATGTCCACTAAAATGTCCACTAAAAACAGGTTGTCAGGATGGGAATGGAATTTGAATTGAAGCAGCAGTGTGTGTATATTCTGCAAAAGCAACTTGGACTTGAAGTATTAAAAGCTTAGTCCTTGAGCTCCAACTTCAACATTTTCTAAGCGTCCAATAAAAGGAAGTAATTCATTCTTCAAAGGAATGTTGATGAAACTTCACTGCAATAAACCTTGGAAAGGACCCAGCACAACTCCAGGCAGAGGCGGGCATTCTGCTCACGAAGAGCCCAGCCCTTTCGTTTTCACCCATTTTCTAGGCATAGGTAGATAGATACCCCTTCATTTCTACTCCAGTCCAGTCTCTCCTCCAATTCTCTCTGTCCCTTATATCTTCGTTTGCAAAGGGGTCACACCAGAGGGGACCAGAGGTGATGTCTAACACTTCATTGTCTCTCTGCAGTACCCCACCTTCCAGCTGCTTCTGGGTTTTCTGGACCCACAGTCTGCTTTCCCAGGACCTCACATCTAACTTAACGGACTTAGTCTCGTACAGACCTGACTGACATCTCCAGACCTGCTGAGCTAAGGCTGCCACAGCCCTGCCAGGCTGGCTTCTGCTTCCCAGCTGAGTGATATCAACCAGGGCCAGAGGCAAGGTGGGAGGAGACAAGGAGTCAGACAAAAGGTTTTCCTATTACAATCGAGATGGAAAAAAAAACAAATGTGCAAAATGATGTAAAAATAAACTTTGTAATACAAAAAATAAAAAATAAAAATAAATAAATAAATAAATAAAAAAGGTTTTCCTGCAGCTGCTGGGAGGCACATTAGGCATCTCTGAGATCTAACCCTGTGAGGCAGAGATTTCCAGTCCAAGTGATCAGAGAATGCCTGTTTTCCTTCCTTCTGTGTCCACACTGACATGGAATGTTTCTGTTCAAAATACTGAGATTTGACACCAACCTCCCACCTCCTGGACCCCTGAGTCCAGGAGCAGTGAGCTCTTGACTCTTATGTGCGGATGTGCCTCCTGACATAGGGAGTAGGAGTAGGGTGGACACTGACTGAGCCCTGGGACAGTCCCAGGGCTGCCAGGAGGGTCTGTGGGCTGCAGAGGCTGCTGGTAGCATTTGGTCTGCCCAAGGGTGGAGGAGATCTATGCCCACTCAGTATCTTGTTTAAAAACACAATTTCTCTTGTCTATGCAAGTAGACTCTTCTTTGCTTTGGCTACAACTCCAAGTCAATTCCTTCATAAAGCCTCTGCCTTGAAAGCATTTAAAATCCTGGGCAGCCTCTCTTCCTAAGGCTTCCTTCCCTCTGTTCAGAAAAACAGCATTACCCAGCTGTATCTGCCTCTGTCTTAAGTTCTTATTATCTCTTCTTCCTTGACTCACAACCAGGAGTCCTTCCCAGTGAAGGACTCTTATGAATCTGTTCTAATTTGAAGGGGGATGGGAGTGGTAGGAACTGAACTGGAGGGAAGTCGCCTCTGGGGGTTCCATAGCCTGTAAGGGTGAGGCCTGGGCTTCTAGTCAACCAGCTGCTGAGGAGGGACGTCCTCACTTAGGGGTCAAGGGCTCACTGCTCCTGGACTCCAGGATCCGGAAGGTGGGAAGTTGGTGTGTCAAATGCCAGGTACAGATGTTCAGGATGGAAGGCAGTGAGGTGCAGTGTGGAGACAGATCAGGGCCTGAACTCCATTACATAGAAAGCCTGGTTGTTCTGAGGCGACTTACAGCTCTAGAGTTTATTCCTCTAATGTCCTAGAGGAAAGCTGATTTATCCTTACAAGGGCTTGGGGCTAAAAACTTACCAAGTGCTTACACGATGTAATAGACCTGAAAAAGTTTACTGACTATAGAATACAAAAAGAAAGCTATCTAAAATAATGAATGTGTAAATATTTAAATAAATGTGCATAAAACATATTAGTCACTCAACTTCGTTCAATTTCCTATTTCTAACATTTTACTATTTTGGGAAACAATCTGTAGGTTAATCTTTCTCATTTCCCAGAATTTCCTGAATATGCAGATGATTGCCAAGAAATCAGAGGAATCGTACTTCAGACACAATTCCTTATGGACAAATTACTCTTTTTAAATCCTTATAAAAACCCTTTATAATTTAGTTATTTATATATATTCACATGTTGTTCTTTACATATGTATGTGTGTGTGTTTTATTTTACAAACAGGGTGATACATGTTTATAACATGGTTTTTTCATTGAATAATAAACAGTGGACTCATCATTGTTCATTTTGTACAGTGTTTCCTTTCTCCTGTCAGGGGTGTTCCCCATAGAGTTCCCACCACAGTTCACCCATGCACCATTACCTTAGTCCCTTGAGCTCATCCTTCCCCTGCTTTGATCCTTCTTCCTCCCCCCTGAAGAATATCTCTGATTTATAGTTACCTGTTAATTCTGTCTTATTTTATTGTTATTATTTTCTCCCCTGGTTCCTTATTTGGTTCCCCTATATTCTTCCTGCAAGTGAAACCATGCGATATTTTTCTTTTTCCTTCTGACTTATTTCACTCAGCATAATCCCTTCTAGCTCCTTTCACATCACTGTGAATGGCATGAGCTTATCTTTTTTGACTGGTACACAGTATTCCATTGTGTATATGTAACACATTTTCTTGATCTAGCCATCTATTTTTGGACATTGGGTTGTTTCCATGCCTTACCTATTATAAGTAGTGTTGCAATAAACACGGGGGTGCAGATACCCTTTTGAATTATTGAGGAACCTCTTCATAGTGGTTGGACCAGTATGCCCTCTCTCCAGCAGTGCAGGAGAGTTCCTTTTTCACAACATCCTCGTCAACATTTGTTGTTGCTAGTTTTTTTGATATGTGCCATTCTCAGTGGTGTGAGGTGGTATCTCACAGTGGTTTTAAATACATTTCCCTGATTACAAGTGATGCTCAGTATATACCTGTTGGCCATTTGTATTTACTTTTTGGAAAAGTGTCTTTTTAGCTCTTTTACCCATTTTTGGACTGGGTTGTTTACTTTGTTTTTGTTGAGATGTGTGAGCTCTTTGCAGATCTTTGTGATCAGTCCCTTGTCAGTTGTATTGTGTACAAAAATCTTCTCCCGGCCCTCCCTGGTGCTGCAGCGGGTTAAAGCACAGCACTGAGAAGCTAAAGCCACTTCTGCATGAGTTTGATCCCCGCCTGCCCCGGAGGTGACCACATGGTGCGGCAGACCTCTCCTGACCCGCCCGCTGCTCCCCTCAGCAGTGTACCTCCTCCATCTGCCTGTTCTGCGCCCAACTCTGTCCCTGGTGAATCCTCTCACCCTCTGCATCTCTGGCCCAGTTCTGTATGAATAAATAAATAAATCTTTAAAAAAAAATCTTCTCCCAATAAATAGGAGATTTATTTTATTTTATTAACTAAAATATTTGTTTTAGTTAATGTCTCTTTGCTGCATAGAGGCTTTTTAGTTTGATTTAGTCCCAGCTGTTTATCTTTTCCTTAACTTTCTTTACTTTGGGGAATGATTCTTTAAAGATGTTACTGAGATGTAAATCCTTACAAAAATCGTAACAAAAAAACAGCATGGAATGTGAGTGTATTTTAATTAGTCAGTGTTGAGTGTGCTATTGTTGAGGAAGTATAGCCTGGTGATAGGATCATGAACCCTGAAACCAGACTGCCTGGGCTCAAATTCTGAACCCACTTATCTACCAGCTCTGTGACCTCAAACAAACTGTTTAACCAACCTATGCAGTGGTTCTTTACCCACAACATGAGGATGATAAAGTAGCACCTGGTTCTGGGGAAAAAAATGATGGTGATAATAATGCACCTTTTCACTATTAACACATTTTGTTAGGTTTGTTGTGAAGATTAAAGAAGTTAATGTTTGTAAAGTGTTTGGAAGAACTGCTAGCAAGAAGTAAGAGTTATGTAAGAATTTTTTTGTCTGAACAAATAGGCGTGTGTAGGAGAGCTTTGGTTTCCTGAGTGTCAGCTTAAGTCTGTAAGAAAGTTCCATCTTAATCCATCCAGGAGAGTGAAATACAGAGAGGTTGCATGCAGACCTAGGCCTCTGCCATGAGAGGACACAAGGGCCTTTGGGATGGAAGCAGAAAAGTGAGGGCCCCCAGAAGAAGGGGAAACTCGGAGCAGAGAGTTGCTGCCCGGTCTTGTGTTTCTCCCCCTGGGCTAAGGTAGGAAGTTTCCAGCTTGGTTTTATAAGCAAGTTGTCTCCCTTACTCCCCCCAAGTCTACTTACCCATCTGGCACTGAGCTGCTTGGCTCTTGAGCCACCTTTGGCTCCCTGACCACCCTCCTTGACTCTCCCTATTGCTTCTCAAGTCTCTGCCGATCTCTCCACTTTCATCTTCATCTCTGTTTCCAGTTTTGGGTTCGGCATCCTATGACACATGGCAGCTGGTGATGAGAAGTGGCAGTGCCCAGAAAGCTCGGAAGGTGACAGTTCCACTTGATGTCCATCCTGGAAGGCGCGGAAGACCCAGATGTCTTCGAGCCCCAGATCCTTCTGAAACCCTCCTTCCAGGACAGACACCATGCTGCACTGGCTGCGCAAGCCATTTCTGCCAGTTATGGTGCAGTTTTCTGGCAGCAGTAACAAAGGAATCCAGTTCACTGGGACTTAAATGGAAGAAAGTACATTGTCTCATGTATCAGTAAAGCTATTGGTTTTATAGTCCTCCTTAGGGTTACCCAAGCCTAGCTAATCAGTGACCTAACAACATCATCAAGGATTCGGGTTCTTCCCATATTTTCAGCCTGTCACCTTCAGACTGACTGATGACTGCATGATTTCACATCCCAAAGGCCCTTGTGTCCTCTCCTGCATGGAATCTTCTCTTTAGTTCACTATCCCAGGTGGATCAGGATGGAATTTTCTTAGAGGCAGGACAACATGGAGAGGAAAATAAGTTTGTCTCTAGCCAGTGTGTCCTCCTTAGCAGTAAGAAATACTTTCCAACCGTCCCCAAAAGATAACTCTTCATCCATGGCCAGAATTGTGTCCCGAGTTCATAATTAAACCAGCCCCTGACTAAGGGTGCCCTCCTCTCCTCACGTCTTCCCTCTGGTCTGGGCTGAGCCAGCCTCCCCTGAGGCATAAGATTACAAGGAGTAGCGTGGTTCCTAAGCATCAACGAGGTCAGGAAAAAGTTGGAATCAAAGTTGCATAGGAAACCAGGAGTATTATCTAAACCATCTATGATCTCCCCACTGGTGCTTGGGAGAACCAGAGAAGTTGGAAAACCAAAGATTTCTCTAGAGAGACCCATTCCTGGGACTCTGGGTATGCATGGGGCCAGTAGGGAGTGTTTATTATTATTATTAACATGATTTGTTTCCTCTGGTTTTTACCACAAACCCTCCCTCTTCCGTCACAATACACACACACACACACACACACAAACCAAAACGGGAAGAAACCCCTACACACTGTGTAAAGGACTTGATTCAGTGTCTGGCACGCAATGGGCATCAATATTTGTATACTTACCCTCCGGTCTAGATGACACCACACCCTAACTGGCCTCCCTGCTTCCGCTGGCCCAACTACCCACTTGCTTCACTGTAACAGAGGGACTTTTTCCAAAATTCACATCTGATCTACCCACCAAGGATCCCTACTGCCCTCAGGGCATCGCCAGACAGCCAGGAACACAAGGCCCTTTGTCTTTGTCCCCTGACTTTCAGACCTGAAGGAGAGTAAATAACTTCAGCAGAAAGAGGCACAACCTGGCTAAGGCTGGATGCAGCACACCGGCCCCGTGTGAGTGGCACTGATGAGTTTCAGCCAGGTGCCTGGATATGAGACATATAAAAGCAAAACATGAGCGTTAAATTCTTTTTCTAGCAATCAGGCTAGATATTAAGCTAAATTTCCAAAACCTTCCCACTAGAGGTGCTACACAGAAGGGAAAAAGTAGTGGCTTAGCTAGAATGACTTAGAACATAAGGCCTGGACTCAGAGAGGTAAGCAGCAGCTGAGTAGACAGCACCCTGAAGAGAGTGGCAACGTAACATGGAGCTTCAAACTGAATGCCCTGGTGGATGGGCGCACATGAGGTGGCATCAGAGCAGAACAGAACAGGAGGGGCAACAAGAACAGCTAGAAATAAGCTGGTCTTGTTGGTCTTGGTTCTGGAAAGAGAAAAAAAGATATTGTTAAAATTCCAGGGCCCTCCCTGGTGGTGTAGTGGGTTAGGACACAGCACTGCAAGCTGGTCGCAGCCACTTCAATGCAAGTTTGATCCCCAGCCCTGGAGGTGACCACATGGTGCAGCAGACCTCTCCTGACCTACCCGCTGCTCCCCTCAGCAGTGTGCTTCTGCTCCCCTGATCTGCTCCCCACTCTGTCTTTGGTGAAGCCTCTCTCCACCCCTGCACTCTGGCTTGTACCCCAGTACTGTATGCATAAATAAATAAGTTTATTTTTAAAGTTTAAAAAAATGTAACTAAAAAAAAATTCCTAACCATAAGCCTGTCCACAAGCAAGACCAGGGCCCAGAGACATGCCACACCTGAGATCCCAGAAACTTCCAGCTGAGAGTTTTATTTAAAGTAGCCCTAGGTCAGGGGACCTCAAGCACCTGGCAGAAGCACGCACAGCCTCTCTGAAGGAGTACAGCATCCCACCGGGCCAGGAAAGATTGGAGAAGGCGCAGCTCCAAAAGCTGAGAACTTAGAGTGAACTAAAATTATCCACAATGAAAAGAAAACTGGGCATCAGAAAGAAAAGTCAGCATGAAATAGCAAACAGCAGAATGAGCCCTCTGTGGAGCTGACATGTTGAAATTATTAGGAAAATCTAAAATAAATTTGTCTAATATGTTTAAATAAATAGAAGAGAGTTTGGAAGTATGAATAAGAAAAGAAACTATTAAAATAAATAGGTTTCCAGAGGGGAACACCCACAGCTGCTGCAGCCACTTCAGGCACCAGAGGGAGACCAGAGCTAAGCTGGGCCCAGCGGTCCTGGGGCTGGCTGGGAGCACATGGGTGCAGGGCCCATGGTGGGTGACTTCCCTCTGGAGGAGCAGAGCAGTTGGGTGGGTTCCCTCAGATTCCTAACAGAAGACCAAGAATTTGATTCATCACCTACCTGCTGGACTTCTACACAGCACAGTACATGGCCGCTGCCACCTCCACAGGACCACTCCCCAGGCCCAGGAGGAAGAGAGGATCAATTCTTAGGCAAGAAGAGTCAGGAGACACATGACCCAGGCCCTTGACCTTAATGAGCACTATGGAGGTCTTGCCTTTAAGAAAATGGGCCCTTCCTAGTGGCACAGCAGGTTAAAGCACAGCTTTAGTGGCTAAAGCCACTTCAGCATGAGTTTGATCCCCGCCTGCCCCAGAGGTGACCACATGG
>NW_004567118.1:29451894-29470809 GCF_000260355.1 Condylura cristata | reverse complement strand
AAAAAAAAAAGAAAGAAAGCAAGAAAGGAGGCAGCTGAAAATCCAGCAACAGCCTGAAGAGTGGTGGTAAAATGAGAGCAGAAATGAAGAGGGGGTTCATCCCAGCCCCTCATGTCAGGACTGGGTCTGACTAGAGGTCAGCAATAGGCAAAGGTCGCAGGTTTGATGTCAGTGGTCAGGGGGCTGGGTGTATAATGCCAGCAAGTTCTCTCCTGTCTGTGATTTGGGTCAACAGAACCCCACCAGGACTTCAATTCCACCAATGGTTTTGTTGACAAAAGGAAATGATTTTTTTTTTTTCAACTTCTATCCATATAATTTTCTTAAAATGTCAAAACAACCTAGTGTATATGAACATTCTGCTCCTTATGTTCTTCTGGGACAGAATTGTTGCATTCCTTGTCACAAGTCACCACAGGTCACCATGATCAAGGTGTCTATGTGTTGGGATTGACTGATTTCAGTGGTCTTGGCTATGCCTGCGTATAGTTAACAGAAGTGTCTTGCAGCCTGAGGCTGTGGCAGACAAACTTGTGCGAAGTGATGGAGTTAAGACGGTTGTACCCCCTTTGTCCTGATTTATTTGACTGTGTTCTTTTCCCATCTGAAACCATTCTACAAATGGCAATACACTGTTCCCAGCCACCCCCGCGAAGCAATCACGCACCACGTGAGGAATACAATGGCATTGCTTTTTCACTTAATAAAACATAACCAGTGATGACTCATACTGACATTTCAAATTCTAAGAATTCTGGGAGCACTACTATAGGCATTTGTCTTCCTTTCTAGCCAGTGATTCACACATGTTCTTTATTCTGTTCAAATTCTCGTCCTTTCCCCCAAAACTGCAAGTACATTAGACCTAGGAGAAGCTTCTATTCTCATTCCATATGAGAAGCAGGATGTGCCCAGCGCCTCAGTGAAGAGCATTAGGCCAGTGTTGGGGCCACCAACCCCCCAGGCCCCCAGGTGTCCTAGTAGTTTTGTCCTGCCACAGCAGTTACATAAAGTCACGTTTTGCTAAACAACCAGGATACAGTCTGAGAAATACGTCAGTAGGTAATAACATCAAACAGTGTACGAACTTCTTGCTTTGTTTGTAACATCACGGTGCTGACAGGTGCACACTTCTGTATCTGGGTGCCCATCAAGGTCACTGGAAGTGTCTCCACAGCTTCCCAAATTTGGTTGGCCCTGGTGCTTCCAGTGGAGCAGATAGTTTGACTTAGCTTCTTTACCTCTGTCACATGTTCTTGTTCTTTGAGATGAGCCATGGAGGCCTCTCCCTTCTCTGCCTTCTGTGGTTTTCTCAAGCCCATGTTCTATGCCTCAGAGGTGGTTTTACATTCATGTTGTTCTAAGCTTATTTTTAGAGCTTCAACTTTCTCTGTGGTTTCTTCCTCTACCTGAAAGTTGGTTGTTGTTTTTTTTTTGACAGTTATATCTCTCTATTTTCTTGTCTCATCCCAACCCCTATTTAATTTTTCTTGAGGAAAATCCATCCAAGTAAATTTTCCCCAAAATATGATTTGAATATAATTTTCAAATACATAATATTCTCAAACGTTATTTTCAAATATCATTTCACCTCAACTTTTGTCTCATTTCTAGGGTTGCTTTATATTTGAGCCCCTTCCAGAGAGGCAGGAGCTCAATTAAGGCACTCACAAAGTTATTTGTAGAACATGGGCTACCTGCATAATGTCAATGCATTATAAAACAGAAAATTACCACAAAGCCATGATTTACGCATTGCCACAGAAACAGAGAAAGATGGCCACTACTGAGACAGAGCAGACAGAGGAAGCTCACAGAGTTCCAGCTGCAGTTTCCATGTGTCCAAGGTGAGCTGCTACCCTACTCTCAGAGGTTCTGTGAGAGACCCTGTATCTTCATAAGAATGTTTTTTATTTTTTACTTCAAATTTACCTCCACCTATTTCTGTGACGATAGTTTGAGTCCTCCCAATCTAACACTCAATAAGGTTTCGAACCATTTCTCCAGTTTCATTCCCTCCATAGCTGATTGATTTGTTCTCAGAAGCAACTTATGTACATTTTAGCATGTACACCCTCCTAAATCTAATTTTCCTAGAAATTCCCCCAAAACTGAACTTTAATATGCCTAATGTTTGACTTTTTAGAAACAAAAGTCTCTACTTACAGATATTGTTAGCTCAGAAGCTTCATCCCATAAGATTCTAAGTCCCAATGATCTGATTGGTTTAATAATTTCGGCTTGTAAGCAGCCATGTATCTTTTTCCCAATTTGATCAGTGTGGCATATAAGCAACTGTTATTTGAAAAATATTATTCAACTAAATTGAATTATTTTTCTGAAAAAGACTTTTTTAAAAGTTTTATTTTTATGTATTTATGCATTCAAGAATTGGGGTGTCAGCCAGAGGTGGGGAGGGAGTGGAAGGATTCACCAGAGATGGAGTGGGGAGCAGAACAGGCAGATCTACTGAAATACACTGCTGAAGGGAGCAGTGGGTGTGACAGGAGAGTTCTGTTTCACCATATGGGTCAGCTCCTTGGCTGGGGATTGAACCCCATACCTTGATAGCACTAAGACTAAACTCTGTGCCACCAGGGAGACCTTGAAGAACAATCTTTATTATGTCATGGCAATTAGGTTCTATGATGTGTCAGCTTAAACATAATTTTCAAGATCCTTGGTTAATTTAAGAACTTGATCAAATTAATTAGTAGGCATTCATTGGAAACCTCCAAAGTTTCTAAGCTAGAGTATAGAAACATCCATCACCAGACATTGTTTTCATGTACACAAAATTGTTTGTTATTTCTACAACTGTAGAAAAACTGTAGACAAACTGTATCTTTAAGTTCTTGGAAGACAGTTCTCCATGGGTCACTCAAATTTATGCACATCTCTCAAGCAGAGACACTAACCACCTGTGTTCTAGACTGGCTTTTCAAGGATAATTTTATAGCAAATAGACTTGAAAAGTAGAAATAGTGTCTACCTATCTCCAGAGCAAAGAGAAGCTTTGTTTACTATCCAGTACAACAAAGATAAGGTCTCCCTCCTTCTGGGTGAAGCACAGGCAGGCTAACTGCCCGTTATAAAATACTCAGCTTCCCTCAGTGTTCCTCAGCTGTGGTGCAAAGCCACAAACACAATCCTCACCAGGCCCCTCTTCATTCACCCTTCACATCTTGGTCTCAGGAGACAGGAAAATGAGACAAACATGACTCTCATGTGCTGTGAGTAATATATCCCTTCATGATATCTGCTAGCTGCAATTAGAAATGGTAGACTAGCTCATTAGCTTGCAAGTAGTGTAACATTTCAGACCCTTCCATGAAAATCTCAGACCCCTCATATTTCTTGACATGGGTTATGTTCAAAAAATCCTTTTTGTCACTGTAAAAAAGCAAATGGATGTGTATAGGTATAGGGGTTTATATTTGTGTGGTCAGGAGCCTTGTAGGATTTCTAGATACTAATATGTGACGATCAATTCTCAATTTCCTCCATCCCACTTTTTCCCATGAAAGAAATGTATTACCTTGATTAGCAGATATAATTATTCTATTGACCTAGCAGTTTTAATTACTCAAAGTGGTTGAGACTATTCAGAAATAATAATAGCAAAATATTAGAAATATATCCAAGAAAATAAGTGATATTTTTGAGAGTAGTTTCCCCCCAAAGTGTTTACTTGTTCTAGAATGTGCACAATGATTGTGAAGGATAGAACTTAAATGGATATAGGAAGTTGTAGGTTTGCAAAAACAAAATTTATTTTTCTTGGTCTAGATGTAACATTTGTAAATAATGACTCTGAAAAGAAATAATGAAATGTATTAAAACTGACAATATTGGTTTAATTTTGATGTGTAGCAATAACATTTTTAAAAACATGGGAATTATTTTCTACCAAATATTACATTAATGTAAGAATAAAATAATTTTCCTTCTGCTAAAATAATAAATTGATCTTAGAGTATTTGCTCTGCTCAAAGCAAGAAATATTAAAAGTAATTATTTATCATGTATAGCCTGTGCAAAGAGCAGAGATCCTGTATCTCATCATTTGTGCTGAATTTATGTCTTTTATTATTAAAAAAACAGAAGTTCCTTATGGTTGTGTGTGTTAAAATTTCTTACAAGTATGCTACTTTATGCTGTTTTTATTTTTTTGAGCATTGCATTGTTCCTCTTATACAAGCTGCAACTGTGGCTTATTTTTGACATTCATGTTACTGTTCTAATCTAAATGACTCATTTCTCTGATAACTTTTAATTCTGTCTTTTCTAGGCCTGACCCAAAATTCAGAAAAATTAAGCTTTGAAGATCCTTTTACCCTAACTATGTAGGGCTTCCCAGAAGGCCACAGAACAACTACTTTAGAGGAAGACAGTTGCTTTGAAAAAGAGGGTTATTTGATGTGCTCCTTATTCTTAATTATCCCTACACTATTTTCAGAGCTCTATGGAAAGAACAGCCTAATCAAAAGGAATTTCATCATCCTAGGTTAATTAGGTATTGGCAAATGTTAATGATAGAGATACTTCGGAGATTGTATACACTCCACAATGGATATGATGGTGCTAAAGATTTGTTAATGTCCTTGCTATTCATGAAGCATTTTTTTTTTATTTTTGCATAGGGGTATAGGCCAGAGATGCAGGAGGTGAAACGATTCACCAGAGACAGAGCGGAGAGCAAAACAAGCAGATCTACTGAAATACACTGCTGAGGAGAGCAGCGGGTGAGACAAGAGAGGTCTGCTGTGCCATGTGGGTCAGCTCTCTGGCCAGGAATCAAACTCAGGCTGTAGAGGTGATAGCACTGAGACTTAACCCCTAGGCCACCAGAAAGGCCCTGTTCATAAAACATTCTTACTCTTCGGGAAATTTTCATCAAATCACCACAAAATGGTTTTTGTATTATGAACCATACTAGTCTCCTTCATTGTGATTTTGCTGATTGTTATAATAAATTGACTAGCTATTCAACCTTAACAATATGAATGGCCTGTTTCCTTCTGGTGCTTGTCTGAACATCCTGTTATAAGCTATGTGGTAAGAGCAAACATGTCTCTTCAACATAGGACAGATGTCAAGAAAGACCTTGTACCAAGTATTTTTTAATACTATTATTTCAAGGAACGGAGTCATGAGATATAGCTCAGACAACTGTCAGCTCCATCATCAGTCTGAGTAAGAATTTCAAATACAAAGGACTAAAGCTTGAATGCTGACCCAACATGCAGCAGAACAAGAACTAATTAAAACAGGATTGCATGAACTAATGAGGGAAATAAACTTACAGTTATTAGCTCAGAATATTATCACTATTGTTTTAATGTTCTATTTTTTGATAGTTTTATAATAAAGCCCTTTCTTAGTCTTCTCCAGTCATTAATTTAGTAAAATATTCTTTCTACATTTATATCCTCACTGATCCCTCAGTAGTCAGGGAAAATTCTCTTAGGAAATCGCTTTCATTTTAATGGCAACATAGTTACTTGCATGAATTCAATAAGATTATGTCCTACTTTTCACCAGGAGATAGTTTAAAAATTCAACTGCGTGATAATATATATTTTTTAATTTTCTGCAGTATCATATTTGAGAATACACAATATATGACTATTCCTTAAATCCATCATTAAGGAATAGGTGCTTACAAAGTCCTCCTAGGGAGTTGATCTGGCACCTCTTCCAAGTAAAAGTAATTTCCTGATGGAGAAAATAAAATTTACCCACATTTGTAGGTACCACAGGCAAAAGCTGGTGAAGTTCATTTCTCTGATTTGGTTTTATAAGCTCAGAATGGAAGAGCAAATAATAGCAGTAATTTTTTTTAAGTCTCTAGTGATAGAAGCTATTGTGGTATAACATATATAAACATATTTTCATGAATCAGGTCCAAACACAAAGAGACAGGGTGAGTTAGTTGGGGAGGGGTTGAGTGGGTGGGAGGGCAGGTAGTGTTTGGTGGGTTGGGTGATTTAGGTGATCAAGAACAATCTTTGAAAATTATTTATTCACAAAAGGTGGGAGCTGATGAGAAGACAAATGGAGAAGAGCAAAAGGATAGCTGGCTGTCCTTGCAGTTCCCATGCTAGACATTACCTCATAGGCATTATCTAATCCCCGATCTGTACTTTTGTTTGATTTACTATTTATTCTTGAATGAGATATTGTTAAATTCTGAGTGAAAATAAATAGCCAAGCAAGGGATTTTATCTAATGCGCAACAAATTATTTCTAACTAACCCCAATGTTCAGTTTTACTGGCCTATAGGGCAGTAACCAGTTTTGTTTCTAATTTAGCAATCTTATTCCCAAGTTTTTTGCTTCGATAACAAAAATTACTTCTGGCTCTCGTGTTCCTTTGAACTGACTTTACCGTTCTACTGGTTCTGTTGTTCATGAGTTTCATAAATCTTAAACTCACTTAGAAAAATACAACGCCGAAAAGAAGGAAAGAAAACACAAATTATGCAGGAGATAATATTTGGAGGTAAATTGAGGTCTCTTTCTCTCATCGTCAGATCTCTGATGGGTGCTGGTTACCCATCCGCACCTCTCTAGCAGAAGTGGGGACCTTCCTGATGGTGGCTCCACGCTGTGCCCGTGAGGGCCCCGGGCGCGGTGAAGAGCCTGTGAAAGCGCCCCTGGCCTTGGGAGAGCAGCCGAAGCCCCAGCCCTGCTCCCACAGCTGGCTCCCTTTAGTCACCCGGGTTATCACATCTCCAGCCAGGCTGAGAATTTTTTCTGATACTCTCCCTTCTCTCTACAACTTCTCATCTAACCTTGACAGACCTGGAGGTAGAGGTAACAAGGGAAGGTTGATTGAAGGCAAAACGTCCCGCTTAAGATGAATGAGGTGTTAGGAGCTAATAGGAAAGATGGTGATTACAGTTTAAAACACTGCATTGTGTAATTGGAATTTGCTGAGTCAAATTTAAATGTTCTCCCTAAAAAAAAGTGACTATGGAAGATAATGGATATGTTGGTTAAGTAGAGGGAAGAATCCTTTCACAATATATAAATAAGCCCATCAAATCACCACAACGTACACTTTAAATACCTTACAATTTTATATTTATATCTTGATAAAGCTGATATGAAAGAAAACTTAGGAATGCTGTCTAGTCTTTCGAAAGTTAACAGAAAACAATTCAAAATGTTGGCAATGCTCCAATCTCCCAGCGCGTCCCTCCCACAGGGTCTCAGAGAGGTCCCAGGAGGCTCTCTTAGCTCACGGAGCTCAGGCCGGTCTCACAGACCCAGCGGTAGTCCCTCTGGCAGGCGTCGTCATTCCACCTGCCGTCGGGATGGAAGTGGGCACAGTCCTCCCCTCCGCCCAGTCCATGCCCATGCCAGTCGTCGGGCTGGCCTGGCTTCCAGTTCCTGAGGGGGAGGAAGATCGGATGGAAGGAAACCAGGTCTGAGGCCAGCCCCTGAGTTGCTGAGTCCAGAAAGGAAGGGGGCGAGCCCGGGCACACTCACTTGAAGTTGGTGTCATAGTCGGTCCCATCTGCCCATTTCCAGACTCCTTCGGGATCACTGAGGCCCATCCAGGTGTATGAGGCGCTTAAGTGTTTCTGGACAAAATTCTGGGATGACAGAAAGGCAATGTTGTGTGTGGCGGGTGGGAATAGCTCCGAGGCAGAGTCCTAGCCTACTCCTTGGACTAGCATTTCAATGAAGGGGCGTTGGGGTGTGTAACCCAATAGCAGGTGGGGGAGACTCTGCGGGTGAGCCTGGGGTGGCAGTTGTCCTCAGAGCTCCAGAGCTGATGCCACTGTGCAGCCAAGGGTGGAAACCATTTGCTTAAATGGGACATGTCTTGGGTCCTGGCCCCCACAGTCACCTGCTCTTCCCTGGAGTTGATGACCACCAGGTAGGCGTTCTCCAGCTGGCAGTACTTCTCAGCCTCAGGCCAGGGCTTCCCAGAGTGAGAGAACCAGTAACAGCTGCCTCCATGCTCCAGCCAGTCAGTGGGACAGCAGGTAGTCTGAGAGCCTGAGGGGCCGATGAGCGGAGGGTGAGACCCAGCATCTGAAGATGCTGCCCAGGGAGATGTGCACAGCCCATCGGGTCAGGTGTGCCCCCCCACCCCACCCCTCACCATTGCTCTTGAGAAGAGTGATTTTGCAAGACAGGGACTTCAGGTCTTCGACCAGCTGCTGGAGCAGAGTGGGTATTTCGGAGTAACCTGCGGCACACACAGATGGGCATGGGACAGTGCCTGGTTGTGGATGTGGCTCCTGCTCAGTGAGTCTCTGGAGGCCGATTGAGCCTGGGGTCCCAGCCTAGGAACCACCAAGTTGTCCCACACGCATCATGCCCAGGGGAGGGGAGCCAGTGTCTCACCTGCTTTGAATTCCTGCAGCTGTTTCTCCAGCTTGCTCTCCAGAGAAAACACTTTGTCGTTCAAGCTACGGGCTGGAGGGGGTGGTGCTCAGCGTCTTGGGCTGCTCCAGCCCACCCCTCTCTGCCCTCAAGGCCCAGCCCCCCCACGACTACTGAAGGGTCTCACCTGCCTGCAGCTCCTGCTTGTGGTTCTCCACCTCAGCTTTCAGAGATGTCAGCGTTTCTTGAGCACGGTCACCTGGAAGAAAGGGGCTCTCGAGGCTCAGGCCAAGGCTTCCTTCTGCTTCCCCACCGCCCCCACTTCCATCGAAAGCTCACCTCGAGAATTCAGCGACTGGACCTCAGTTGTGACATTGCTGAAAGTTGTTCTCAGGGTTACCAGGTCCCTCTGAAACCTGGAATCTGAGCAGACAGGTGAGAGCATTGGTGTTAAGATGCATCAGGCCCGCTGTGTGGGTGTTGAGCAGAACGCCCGACGACACACGTGTCCCTCCCATTTGGCCTCACTGCTGCCCCACCCAAAGGGAAGGGGCCAATGCTTCAGTATGGAGAGGAGGCGACCACGCTCAGAGAGGATAAGCCACTTGGCTCCATTCCTGGCTACTAAACGGCAGCCATCATGCCCTGAAGCGCCCCCTCCAGTACACCCATGATGTACTGCCCACCCCGCTGCTCCCCCAACCTCCACGCTGTACTTGCCCCACTCCCCAACCCTGCTGCTCACTTTGGGATCCAACCACACAGATGCCAACCAGCAGGAGGAAGTTGAGAGCCAGGCATATCAGGACAGGTCGGGGGCCAGAGCAGAGGAGGGACTGGGGAAGAGGCAGCCCTATAAGAGGAAAATGTGTCAGGATTGGAAGGGTCCAGGACACGAGGTCCACGGGCCTGTGAGCACCTGTGAGGTGAATTCTGACTAAGGTAATGTTTGGGGATGGGGGTTGACAAGGAGAATTGTGGGACAGGTGGAGTCCTGGCCTTTGATCGCTCACAGACCTCATAGGTCCTTTTAGCAGGAGCCACTCACAGCCTTGGGGGATGCACATACACAAGGGCAGGGAAGGAGGAGGTTATAGATCGTCCATCAGAGCTGAGCAGGTGGCGGGAGGACCCAGAGAGAGTTGGGGGAGCCAGGTCTTTTGGAGACTCACGTCCATCCGCACCGTCAGCAGAATGAGCTTCCCTTCCAAACCCAACCGCTCTTCCCCAGCACAAGCATTCGTCTGCTGCCTCAGAACACGGGACACCAGATCTCCGTGGTCTGTCCTGCCCCTGTCCTCCTGGGGCCTTGAATCCTCTTCATACTGGGTCCTGGTCCTCTCCGAGTAGGGGGGCCCCAAATAGGCAGAGGTGACATCACAACAGAAATCCTTCTAAACATATTGAGGGGGTATTTTAGGATAGACCATTTCTCTGTCCTCTTACCATTTCCAAACCACTGGCTTTTATTCTCACTCTCCACATTCTGGAAGTTCTCATACTTCATTGCCATGCTTGGCCCAACACTGAAGCTGTCAGAGCTGAAAAGGACGGAGGCAGTGCCAGAGGCCAGACTGGGGCAGATGTTGGGGCACAAGGGGAGGCTGGGGCCAGCTGGTGCTGAGGCCAGGGCTGGGGCCGAGGTAAAGCTGAGGTTCCAGTGGAGAAGCAGCCTGGCTTTACTGCTGGGAAGGGAAAGGGCCTGGGTTTGAAGTTTAAATTAGAAGTGGGCTCAGATTGGGTTTGGATCCGCAGTGGGGTTAAGTCTGGGATAGGAGGTGGAGGTGAAGTTGGAGCAAAATATATTGCTGGGATCAGATCTAACATTGGGGCTAGAATTGAGGTTGTGTCTCCTGCTGGGATTGGGGTCGGCCCTGTGCTGGAGCCCAGAGGAAGTAGGACCTTAACTTGGCACTAAAGTTGGAACAGTTGATTTCACCCTTCATTTGGGACTGGTTTTAAGATTCAAGTTGACTCAGGGGTTAAAAGCAGAGCTGAGGTCAGTATTGGGAGTGGAATTAGAACTGGGCTAGCAGCGGACTAAGCTTGACTTTGTTTTTGACTGAGGTCGTAGGTGCCATAATGGAAAACAGATCCAGCGAAGGGAGGAAAAGAATCCAACATGCCCACTCAAGCTGATGCATTTGGCAATTAGATCTCCAAGATGGCCCCAGCTTGATCTGCCCATTTAGATCCACCGTTCTCTGCTTCCTCTAACATCCTCCCCATTCCCTTGGTCTCACCTGCATCCCCAGCCCAATTACCTGAGGAAAGCCTGAAGGCTGTGACTCTTGGGGTCTCAGTGCAGCAATGATCAGAATTGGAAAAACAAAATCCTGGAGAGTAGGGTAGAGGCGATGGAAGGAGGAGCCATATAATAACTGAATTCCTGCTGGTCTTTGTGTCTGTGAGCCTAGGAGTCTACCCTCTGGAATCTCCTGTTTCCTCAACTACAGGCAGTAAACAAGAAGGAATTGAAATCGGAACACAGGCAGAGATTGGTGGGGGCGCGGGGTGGAGGGGACTTGCTATGGAGCCAGCTCTGCTCTCCTCCCAGCTGTGCCTACTCCCTTTCCGCTTTTTCCAGCTCCCCAACTTCCTCATTTTTACCACATGGGTGAGGGAAGCTGCACACTTTATCTTTTCACTTCCTATATCTGAATTTCCTGGAATTGCTGGTGCCTCCATGATTGCATACCTGGGTCCGGAGGAACCCATTGCTCCGCTCTTTCTCAGTCCTCACCGTGTCCCTGGGCTCTCAGCTTCCTCTGGAGTCTCAGCCCTCAAGTTCCCCCTACTCTGGCCTAACTCTTCTCATTCTGCATAGGAGGAGGAGGAAAGGGTGACCGAGAGTAGGATTTCCTGGTCAGAATGGGAAGGGGAAAGCTGGAGAAAGGAACAAAATTTATTGAACATCAAATGTGGTTGGAGCTGAGTCAGACATTGGCTGTACATTAACCATGAATTTTGGTATTATTTTGAATGATGGACCGTGGCTCAGAGCCTCTGTGGGACTGGACCAAGGTCACAGGTCCGGCCGGGAAGGGATTTCAAGCCCAGGGCTGTGTGGGATCCCGCCACAAGCACTGTCTTCATGAAAGGGCATCAATGCCAACCAGCTTACCCATTACATCCCTCTAAGGGAGTTACCCTGAATTCAAACACACATTCTTGCAATAAGAAGGAAACAGAGTGTCTTGAAAGGTAGAGAAGGAAAGCAAACACAATTTAGATTATATTTTCTCTATAAATGGAATTGTTTTCTGTTATTTGACTTTTTATTCAGTTCATAAAAGGTCCTTTGGTTTTTTCTCCATCTTATTTCACACCATCGGTAATTTATCATCATTTCATCAGTTACTTATTAAGAACTTCCGTGTTGATAAACATTTAAGTTGTTTCCAGTTTTGTCTTGTCTTCTTGTTTTACTTTTATTTGTTATCTTGATTTGCCACAAGGTTTTAGAAATCAATGTTAAGACAGAACTTGGGGTTCAAGCTATTTTTTAGGGGCCAATACCTGTGAAAGGAAGGGGAAAAGAGGAGTGCCAGAGAGAGAAGCTAACTAAACAGCCAGGATGAACCCACGTGGCCCAGCTCATGTAACAGGAGGTTCTGAAAGTTCAAACTATCCTGTCAGTTGGAGCTGTCCAGCATGGGCTGAGCCAGGACCTTTTTACCCCTCACCACCCAACCCCTCCACAAGCCACACTAGTGGAGGAGTGAACTCAGATGGGGAGAGAGCAGTCTGCCCAGTCCCACGCCTGAGCACTGACTTCTTCCTGGAAAAGAGTGGGGTAGTAAGGTCTCAGGGAGCTTCTCTGAGTCCTCCACAGTCTACTGCCCTATATTCACACATTAATTTGGGGATAATCACCACTTCTGCTTTATTGAATTTCTCTGACAAAGAACATGGTATATTTTTCCAGTCACCTCACACACATTTATTCATCCATTCAACAAGTTCTTATTGAATGTCTATGCTACACCAGGTACGCTCCTTCAAAAGAGGCATACTTTAGCAGTCAAGAACAAAAGAGCCTTGTCCTCATCGTGGGTGGACACCCACATTAACAGCAAAATTAGTGAGTAAAAAATATATATAACATAGGCCCTCCCTTGTGGCGCAGCGGGTTAAAGCACAGCACTAAGAAACTTAAGCCACTTCCGCATGAGTTCGATCCCCGCCTGCCCCGGAGGTGACCACATGGCGTGGCAGACCTCTCCTGACCCTCCTGCTGCTCCCCTCAGCAGTGTACTTCATCGATCTGCCTGTTCTGCTCCCTGCTCTGTCTCTGGTGAATCCTCTCACCCTTCGCATCTCTGGCCTGTACCCCAGTTCTATGAATAAATAAATAAATCTTAAAAAATATATATATACATATATATAATATACATTATATATATTATATATATATAAAACATCACATGGTGATATGTGCAATAGAGTTGGGAAATGAAAAAAGATTGACTTCTAATGAACTATCAAGAATAGGGGATCAAAAAAGAGCTTACCAGGAAGGTGACACTTGAGCAAAAGTCTGAAGATGGTGAGGGAGCAAGTTATGAGGAGCTCTAGCAGGACGAGTGTTTCGAGACAGAGGGCATAGCATGTGCAAAGGCCATGGGGGTGGAGAATATCTGGTGTGTACAAGGATCATTCATTTACCAGAGATTTTATAAAGAACTGAACAAGAGAGGAGTAATGAGTCACAGAGGGAAACCATGGAGTATCAGTTCCTTAGGGCCTTTGGGCTATTACTAAGGATTTTTTTACTCCAAGTTAGAGAGGTGGACTTTGATGGGGTCAGAGCAGAAGAGGAATGTGTGACCTGACTTAAGATAATGTTAAGTGCTTATATGTACCAATGTGATCATTACTTGATTTTCATGAAAGGGGACAAGGGTGGGAAATGGAGAGTCCAGGTAAGGAGCTATTGGCATATCCAGGTGGGAGGTGATCATCGTATGTACATGGAATTGAGGAGGAAGGTTCATATTCAAAATGTATTGTGAAGGTAGAGTTGACAGGATTTTGCTGACTAATTGCATATGGGTTTCACAAAAACAGTTCTTCTAGTCCCCCAAATAAATTAAACTTTGAACGTTTCCCATAAATTGCTGACTGTCTAGGAAAAACAACTTTATCTCCCACTTTCACAATGCTGACGCCTGAAGATATGTATAAACTTTGGTGAATATGATAATCACATGAAAGAAGGGCTGTTCTGTTATCTATGAACAAAAAAATAAAGACTTGTTAAAATGGGTAATCATGCAGAATTTTCCTTTGAATGCCTATTGTGGTTTTGTTTGGTAAGCCTGTTCTCCCAGTCTGATTCTTTTGCAACTTCTTTGCAAGTAAACTTCCTTCCTAAATGATTTTGCCTCTGCAATTTCCTTCTTCCACCACTTTTTCCATGATCCCTTACCCTCTCCCAGCACTTCAGTGGTTAGGATTCTTCTACCTACCAGGGTGAACCAAAACTTCATTTCCATAGCAAGCAAGTCCTCTGTGAGCCTATCTTTTTGGAGTAACCACAGCCCATGTATCAATGTACATGGGAGTGCTAGGTGGCATCCCACAGTCGTCTCAGTTCTTGTCCCTCCATTGTGAAGCAACAGACCCATCTCCCTTCTTAATCAGAATAGATCACCCCCCAAAATCACATTCACAGGCACCCCAACCTAGTGGTATTAGGAGTCACTCAATGCAGCCAAGAGCAGTTCATTTTCAAATTTAAACCAAACGAAGGCTCTGTTTCCTAGAGGAGAGGTTCTTCCCTTGGGCACTAGAACATTGAAAATCCAGTCATTCAGACTGTACAGATGAAGCACAAAGATTCCTTTCGTGTACTATTAGCTGTGCAGGTGAGAGCAGACATGTTCTCTTCCTTCTCTCGGTTGTGCATGTGGTTTCTGGGGATACAGACAGCATCACACTGACCAGTGACTGAAGGCGTAAACCCACTCACAGTGCAGCCTCAGAGGTCAGGGAAGGGTAGCAAAGTGAGAAAACCACCTCACCTTGGCCCCTAAGCCCAGGGATGTGTCTTTCCAGAAATATTTCTATGCATGTTTATGTGCCTGTAAGAATATATCCACACTTGGAGATTTCTCTGCAATGTGCTTCTACTTTTAAATGTGACGTTATAAGGGAGTTTTCCCAAGTCACTGCCCATTTCCTTCTGTTTAAAGGCTACATGGTGGTCCAGTACATAAATAGCCAAATTTATTAATGACTTCCTGTAATGCATTATAGCAAGGCTTATCTCTTTGTTTTTTGTTTTTTTTTTTTTAAGATTTATTTATTTATGCCTACAAGAACTGGGTACAGGCCAAAGGTGCTGGGGGTGAGAGGATTCACCACAGACAGAGTGGGGAGCAGAACAGGCAGATTTACTGAAATACACTGCTGAGGGGAGCAGTGGGCAGGTCAGGAGAGGTCTGTTGCGCCATGTGGGTCAGGTCCCTGGCCAGGGATTGAACTTGTGCTGCAGTGGCTGCAATAGTTTCATAGTGCTGTGCTTTTAACCTGTTGCGCCATCAGGGAGGGCCCTTGCCTCTTTGGTTTTATAAATAATATTGAAGTGAAGAAGTTTACATTTGCTGCTGTGCAGGGAAACAAGTCTTTCTCTTGGTTAGATACCTAGAAGTAGAATGACCAAGCAGAAATTACTCTGAAGTTAAGCATGGGAAGAATAGCTAGATTCCCAGCTAAACTGCCCTGAAAAGACATGACCACTTTACCTGAGTATGAGGCTCCGATGCCTCTCCCACTCAGCATCATGTTTGAAAGCATCAGCATTGTTTTGTTCTGGGACTTACCCATCCTGGTGCAGGTGCCTATCACAGCACTTGCAGCATGCACAGAGCATCCAGCCAAACTTAGATGAGCATTTGGCTTATTTTTAGTGTCTCACTATTTTGGATATCACTACTATAAGCATTTCTATGCATGTCTTTAGATAAATATTTGTACACATCTCCATGTTATTCATAGGCAGGAGTGAAACTGCTGATTCCTAGGGTGCATTAGACCTTGCCTTAGTATACACCCCCAAAACAGCTTTCTAAAGTGATTGTATCAATCACTTGTGTGAGGTGTGTGAGGTGCCAGAGTGCTTCCATCCAGCTAATGGTTGAGTTTTTTCTCTTCTTTTTCATCTTTGCACTTTGGAGGCTGTATAATGGTATCATTGTGGATTTAAGCAACTTCATAGAGATGTAATTCCTACACAACAAGATGCACCCATTTTAGTATACATTTAAGTAAGTCTTACAAATGAATATGGCTAAGTAACCACCATAATCAAAATAAAGAAATTTCCATCACTTCAAAATTTCCCACCCCTGATGCCTGACACCTGTCACCAATGACCTACATACATCCTGTCATTGCACAATAAGTTTCCTTCTCTAGAGTTTCAGATAAATGCACTAACTTAGTATCTACATTGAGGGGCTTCTTTCACTCACCATGATGTTTTTGAGATTCATCCATGTTGTTGCGAGTAACAACAGTCCATTTCTAGATTCCATATTGTTTTTTTAAAATATATTTTTAGATTTATTTATTCATGCATACAGAACTGGGGTACAGGCCCAAGGTGCAGGGGCAGTGAGAGGATTCACCAGAGACAGGGTGGGGTGCAGAACGGGCAGAATGATGAAGTACACTGTTGAGGGGAGCAGCAGGTGAGACAGAAGTCTGCTCGCCATGTGGGTCACTTCCCTGGCAGGCGATTGAACTGTGGCTGAGGTGGCTGCAGCTAGCTTCGCATTGCTGCACTTTAACCCATGCGCCACCAGGGAGGGGGCCCCCCAAATTCTATATTGTTAAGTAATATTCCATTATATGAATTTGGTCATTTGTGGCTTACCAATGTTTTAGTCAATGACAGACTATAAACACAGCGATGATCCCACAGGCCGTTTCACAAGCCCAGCTGCGTAGGAGGTAATTACATAGTGTAATTGCACTATGAGGTACACATAATAATGCACTTCTCAGAATGCATCCCTCATTAAGGGACACGGACCATGCGTCAAAATGTGATTATCTGCTCTCCGGCCCATAGGTATAGATGCTGTTTCCAGATTTGGGCCATTATGAAGGAAGCTGTGAACATTAGCATACAAGTCTTTGTGTAAAGATATATTTTTTCATTTCTCTTAGTCAATACCTAAAATTGCACTTGCTGGGTTATATGGTATGTGTGTGTTCAATTTTATAAGAAACTACCAAGTTATGTTCCCAAGTATTTTTATTTTTTATCATTTTACCTACCTGAAAGGTAATATTGGAGAGTTCAGTTATTATACATCCTTGCCAACAAATGGTATTTTCAGACTTTAAAACTGTATCCACTCTAATAGTTCTGTGGTGATATCTCCTTGAGTTTGCATTTTCCTGATATATTGACCATTTGGAAGGTTTTTGTTTCTTTTGTGAGGTTTATATTCAAACTTTTGGTCCATTCTTTAAGTTGGGTTGTTTGTGTTCTTATTTACATTGACATGAAAGTATTCTTTATACATTCTGGACATAAGTCTCATTTCAAATGTAAGAATTACCAGATTCTGGTTTGTCTTTTCATTTCTTCAATATTGGTTTGCAAAAAAAAAAAAAAAAAACACAGATTTTAAAGTGAAGTCCAAATGGCAATCTTTTCTTTTATGATTCATGATTTTTATACTCTAAGAAAACTGCCTACCCACATTTGCAAAGATTTTCTTTTTTCTTTTATAGTTCATATAGTTACAGCTTTTGTATGTGTTTATAACTATTCTGAATTAGAGTTTTTCTACTTATGTGGTTGTTCCAGCACCATTTATTTACTTTGG
This sequence comes from Condylura cristata, assembly GCF_000260355.1. Taxonomy (NCBI): domain Eukaryota; kingdom Metazoa; phylum Chordata; class Mammalia; order Eulipotyphla; family Talpidae; genus Condylura; species Condylura cristata. Next base: position 29,453,620 of record NW_004567118.1, on the reverse strand, counting down.
TTCCTTTATAAAAAAAATTAGTTATGTGAGTCTCTTATATTTTCTATTCTGTTTCTATTCTATTGTATGTCTAATTTAATGCATATGCAAAGAGTAATGTGTTCTTTACTGCAGCTTTATAAGTCTTAAAGTCAGGTAATATGTCTTCCAATCTTATTGTTCCTTTTCATAATTATTTGGATTATTCTAGGTTTGTTATGTTTTCACTTACGTTTTAAAATCAGTTTGCCAAAACATCTGCTGAGTTTTTTTGTTGAGTATGTTTTGAATCTACATATGATGTTTTGAGGAATTAGCATAGCCGTTTCTAAGTTTTTCAATCCATGAATGTGGTAGATCAATTGTTTCGATTTTCTTTAGTTGTTTATGACTTTCAGCATGAATTTCATCCCTGGGCAACACCTATGTGGATCTAGTCCTCAGTGAGTATACCAAAGACTTTGAGAACCAAGTAATGGATAAACTGATGTCCATGTCTCAGAATGACCTTAGAATTGAACTGACACTTGAACCACAACCTACAGAAGTGAGCTGGAACTTGCCACTTGGAACTAACCAGATCAGCTGTTGCTAACACAAACAATATCACTATTCTCCACAGAACTTAAAGAAGACCCAGAATCACATAACTCAATATTAAAAATGCCAAGAATATCATCCAAAATTATTTGACATGTGAAAAACCACAGGGAGTTCAATGGTAAAATGTAATAGCTCAAAGGGCACCCTCAGTTCTCACAGGCCTCCAGCTTGTCGATTCACCTGCAGAACTCAGGACTGTTCAGCCCACAATTGCATGAACCATTTCCCTACAATAAATCACCCATGTGTGTGTACATGTATATACATGTATGTATGTACGTGTGTATGTATGGGTACTTCCATACATCGTATTTCATTGGTTCTGTTTCTTTGGAGAACTCTGACTAATACAGTATCTGTGAAATAGTTGACTGTGGAGAGGAAACTGGGCAAATGGGGAAGAGGTAACATTGCCCGTGTGTGTGTGTGTGTGAAACATTATTTACTGACAGTACATATTACTTTTGTAATAAGAATTAAAGTAAAAATCTAATTGCTTAAAGATCCCTTTACGGTCAATTTCAGAATGATCTCTAAAGGTGACATCTTCCCACTGTAGAAACTGTTGACAATTTCTGTGCTAACAATATGTCCAGATGTGTTTGGGGTCCAACAAAGGCATCATGCTAAAACTACTGGGAAAGGGTCTCACTCCTCCTCCCTCCCTTTCCTACTGGCCTTCACAAGTCTAGTTCACAGTTCCTAGCCTGTGAGTGTATGAGGGTGCTCCCTGAAACCTTTTCCAGGGGAGATTCCCAAGTGCAAAGAGAGCTGTTTCTTTTTCGAACCCCTCAGGGTGTGAGCAGACCCTTCACCCCCAGCCCGGCTGACTCCTGCCCTTTCCACCAAGCGCCCCTGCTCCAGCCTCCTCTCAGTCCCTGGGCTGTGTCTCTGAACTGGGTGTCAAGGAGCAACTGCCTAGGACATAACCTTTCTCTTTCCAAGCCCTATCCTCTCACTCTTCTGTGCACCCTACAGCTCCCAAGCCCAAATAATCCATCCACACAGAGTTTGGGGTATTTTTTCTTTTGTTCGTTCTCCACTGAGAAGGTCCAAGTTCTAATTACAACAAATTGCAGAAGGAGGTAGGAAGGAGGTAGGATCTGAGTCTCCCACAGGGTCTGAGATTCTTTTTTTTTTTTTT
>NW_004567118.1:29426561-29451696 GCF_000260355.1 Condylura cristata | reverse complement strand
CCTCCGGGGCAGGCGGGGATCGAACTCATGCAGAAGTGGCTTAAGCTTCTTAGTGCTGTGCTTTAACCCACTGCGCCACCAGGGAGGGCCAGGGTCTGGGATTCTTAAACCACACCCTTCTCTCTGTCCTCAACACTTCCCCATGCCTCTGACTCTATTCTCCGTTCCTCCAAAGTCCCCAGTAGAAAAGCTGGGACAGGGCTGGGGCAGGATGCAGAGCAGGTAAAAACCTGTGGGACTGGGCTCCTAGCTGGTGATGTTCAACTTCATCTCACACACCCAACGGCGCGACAGCAGGCAGAAGTTGTCGTTCCAGCGGCCATCCCACCTCAATTCAGCGCAGTCCTCAGTTCCACCCACCTCATGCCCCGTCCAGTCATCCGGCTGAGTGGGAGCCCAGTTCCTAAGGGGGCAGGACAGAGCTCTGAGCACCCTCCCTCCCAGCGCCCCACACCTCCACCTCACCTTGGGGTCAGGGTACAGAGCTGTAGCCTTGGAGGTTGGAAGTGTGAGGGAGAGAGGGTAGGAAATGTGGTCCCTGCAGGGCGAGAGGGAACGTCAATACTTGTATTGGGGTGAAAGACCAGATGCCCAAGGCCCCAAGGCCGGAATAAGGGGGCGGGGAGACCTGCCTGTAGTTAAACCTATAGTCTGTGCCATCCACCCATCTCCAGGAGCCATCGCTGTCCGTGAGGCCTATCCAGGTTTGGAAGGGGTCCGTGCGCTGTGTGATGAATTTCTGGAAAACAGACCAGGGTGGGGTTGGAGGCAATTCCAGTCCTCCACACAGGCATCAGCTGTGCTTCCCCCCGCCCTCCCCAACCTAATCCGCTCCCAGGCGGAAGCATGAGCTCCCACCACTGCTAGCCCTTGTTTTTCTTCTGCAGCTTTAGCTGCTGTCAGGTGAACATCCACACACTGGGCTGGAACACAAGCTAAATGCTTTAAGGGGTTACTTTAGTTAATCCTCAGGAGGCCTTCTAAATTGTGTGGCTTAATGGGCCACACTTTACCCACGAGCCCACAAAGTCTGTCTAGTGCCTGAGCTCACAGTCTTCCTTTGGTTAAAATAAAAGATCGTAATAAAGCAAGCCTAAGCCACGTCCCGGCATGCTCACCTGCTCTTCCCTGGAGTTGATGACCACCAGGTAGGCGTTCTCCAGCCGGCAGTACTTCTCAGCCTCCAGCCAGGTCTTGCCAGTGCGGGAGAACCAGTAGCAGCTGCCTTCATACTCCACCCAGTTCACGGGGCAGCATTCTGTGCCTGAGGAGAGCGTAGTGGGAGGTGAGGTCCTGCTGGAGCGGACGGGCACAAAGGGACCAGAGACCGCCGCTGCCCCTACCGTTGCTCCGGACGAAGGCCATCTGGCAAGCCAGGGTGCGCAGATCTACTGAGAAGTGCTTCAGGTGGAGGAGCAAGCCGGAATGGTCTAGGGCGGCAGGTGACGGGCAGTGACGTGGGCAGTGTTCCTCTGCCCCTCCACCCCAGGACCCAGCACAGGCCTTTGGCTCTGGACACATGCACAGCACTCTCGCAAAGCACTCACCCCACAGGGAGCACACCTCTCGCACACTGCCCGGGGTTTCACACCTGTTTTCAGGTCCAACAGCTCTTTCACCACTTTGGTTTCCAGAGATGTCACTTTATTATCAGAGCTGCCTCCTGAAAAAAGGGGAAGGGGGAACTGAGCTTTCCTCCCTGTTCCGTTTCCTGAACACCTGTCCACACTAACCTTGCTGGGGCATAGTCCCAGCCACCGTCACCTTGACCAGGATGTTGCAGTCCCCACCCCCTGACCTCCCCAACTCATAGGCAGCGCCCTAAGCTGCCACAATTTCTGGAGCTCACACCTGCTCAGGTCACTCTCCTGTTTGTCCCTTCAGTAGGTCCCCCCTTCCTCAAAGTAAAGCCTCACATCATCAGTCATTAACCTGCATGACCTCTCCCCAACCGGCTCCTCACCACCTTGCTCTGCCTGGCTGGAGTTGTTTACAGTCGCCCTCACACCCTGGGGCGCAGCTTTGTTCTCCCTACCTGGCACTATTCTCCACCCTCTACCCTACCTGCCTCTCCCCACCTCATCCCTCAGCTCAGATTCAGTGCCCCTGCAGCTTGCCCAGTATCCCAGGCTGGGCCGGCTGCCCCCAGCCTGCAGCCCACAGCACCAGACATGTCCCTAGGCAGACCCAGTGCGGAGGGAACCTGGCCATCAGACCCACACAGCCCCCCTTCGGGAGCGCCCACTCACCATGGAAGCTCAGCGCCTCCATCTGCATCAGGGTGCTAGAGGAGAAGTTGCTGAGCTTTTCTCTTAGGGTCCACAGCTCCATTTGCATCTGGGCTCCTTGTCAGGAGACAGTGGGAACACTGAGAGCCCCCATGGTCATCTGTGTGCCTGACCCCACACTACCCCACCCCTGCCCCCATATTTGCCCCAGCACTGCCTGCATCTCTTTCCCCATCCCTCCTGGCCCCTGTGACCCTCACTCTGGGACCCGATCACGCAGGTGGCCACCAGCAGCAGGATATTGAAGCTCAGGACAAGCAGACTGAGGCTGTGCCTGGAGCAGAAGCGCTGTCGCAGGAGGGGCTGGGGCAGGCTTGTCCCTGCAAGACAAGGGGAGCCAGGAAGAGGGGCGTCAGAATGGGGTGCTGAGGAAGTATAACTGAGAGTGGTGGGGGAACTAGATGTGAGGGGCAGCTTTGGGGGAGTCAGGGGCTTTGACCCAGCCTGTGAGCACTGCACACGCATCATGCATTTGCACGCTGGTATCCACCAGGAATACTGCCTATTCCCATCTGCCAGACTCAAAAACTAGGAACTAGGTGTTCTTGCCTTGGGAATATTCTGGGCCCACCTAATCATAAAAGTGAGACCCAAGCGAATCAAATTGATTCCAAGTTATTTAACTGCATTCCAGAACAAAGCTCAAGCATATGTAGAGCAATACACAGATAGCGAGCGCCCAGCAAGGTGAAATTCACAGTGTCTGTCTGGGAACCAATCAAGGGTTGGAAGGAGCCAGAAACACAACTCATAGCAGGAAGTTAATAATCTATCTAAACTCACCAGAACTGATGCAGATGACAGAATTAGCAGAGAAGAACAAAAAACAAATATTAAGCTAAAAAAAATCCCAGATATTATCATTGTATTCAGATGTTTAAAAATTGTTCAAAAATGAAGTAGAGTCATGAAAGATATATAAAAACCCCAAGATGAACTTCTTGACAGGAAAAATACAATATCTGAAAAGGAAAATGTGTTAGGTAGAATCAATGGAAGATTGACATACATAAGGTAAGAATTGTGAACCAAAAAAAGCCATATTAAAAAACTCAAAAGCGGGCCCTCCCTGGTGGCGCAGTGGGTTAAAGCACAGCACTAAGAAGTTAAGAAGTTTAAGCCACTTCACATGAGTTCAATTCCCGCCTGCCTGGGAGGAGATCCACATGGTACGGCAGACCTCTCCTGACCCGCCCGCTGCTCCCCTCAGCAGTGTACTTGTCGATCTGCCTGATCTGTACCCCACTCTGTCTCTGGTGATTCCTCTCACCCTCCGCATCTCTGGCCTGGACCCCAGTTCTGTACGAATAAATAAATAAATCTTAAAAAAAAAAAAAAACTCAAAAGCAAAAAGGTAAGTCCATCAGCGTGCTATGGGACCATGACTATGCGCGTATCTGAACTCCCTTCAGGAAAAGGGGCAAGGGAAGACAAAAAATATTTGAGAAAATAATGACCGGCGAGGTTATTTTCAAATGTGCTGAAAACTATGGACATGTCAACTGGGGGGCGAGGGCAGGAGGACCCAGCGGGCATTGGGCGTGGACAGAGGCCATCTTCAGTGAGCAGGCCCTCCCGGGAGGCAGAGGCTGCTGGAGAGAAATGACTGGCGGGACCCCACTCAGACTGGCCCGGACCCCACTCAGACTGGCCCGGACCCCACTCAGACTGGCCCGAACCCCACTCAGACTGGCCCCTCTGTGTTGTCAGTCAGGTCTTTGGGGTGAGCTCCCCTCCTGAAAAGATTAAAATCGCTGCACTCTCTCCAAACCTCCTGCTTCAACTCTGAATCCTCTCTCCTGGAGAAGAGTAGAGAACATCCGAAATCATTTTTGAGTGTCACCATCTACCAGGCATCCCACAGGCACAGAGGATGCAGGGGATGAGGCACACCAGCGCCTGCTCCCGGTGGAAGGCCCCATGGCCATTGGTGCTTCCCAGACTCCCACCCCCCATCAGCTCACACACCCTGCCCAGAAGAGAGACCTGCCAGGGTGGGGGTGTGGCCCCTCCTCCCAGCCCAGGCTTGCCGACCCCCTCCCTGAGCTCTGAGCCCCAGCACCTCCTGTCTCCACTGGCCAGGCTCCATCCCTGCACCCACATTGACACCCATCCCCCAGCCCTGACTCCTGCCCTTCAACCTAGAACAGCACAAATCTCTCCCATGTTAAAATTCTTCCACAGACACTTGGGACCTTTAGTCAAGATTTGCTGCAGAAGGATTCGGGCAGGGGAGCTGGGAGGAGGATGGTGAGCTTCCCAGGACCTCCTGTGCCCCCAGTCAAGCCCTGCCCAGACCCTCACACGTGTGCTCTTGCACACACCCGCATGCACACACACACAGCACACAGGTTGGAAGGAGAGGGGAAGAAGCCCTCCCCAGCTCCTACTTATTCCCGGCTCTGACACCCCGCTTTCCTGGGGCCCTGCAGGTGGAGAGGAGGCGAGGTAGGGGGCAAGCAGAGGCATCAGGCACCTCACACCCCAGGGGCCTTGTCCCTGCGCGGAGAGAATGTGACAGAGACCACAGATAGAGAGCCATCGGGAGCCAGGGAGAGGTGGTGCGAAGCCCAGGCACTGAACACTTGCCTTTCCAGAATGGGTCCTCTTTCCTGGGGTTGTACTCATGCGTTCCTGGCCTCTCGCCTCCACCCAGCTGGTGGTCATCTTCTTCAGGGTCCAGCTGCTGGATGTCTTGAAAGTCCTTCTCCATGTTGACCCAAGCTGGAGCTGGAGCTGGTGGGTTCGGTCTGGGTTAGGACTGAGTTCAGGGCTGATGCCAGTGCTCAGATGCTAATTCAGAGGAAGGCAGATGGTGGACTTGAATATAACCTCTGAGCGGGCCGAGGCCATGACCTGAGTTACGTCTGAGTTGGGAAGTGAGTGTGGGGGGGGAATACACTGGTGCCCACCCTTCCCCGGCCACTCAAGATTTGACCCAGCAACGACCCTTCACCTCCACACTCTCAAACCACTCTCCCCATCTGGCCTCTATAGTGCCTGAACCAGAGTCTTCTTAATCCCAAATATTCCCAGTCCCACATGCCTCCCCAACCTGGGTTACCTGTTCAAGGTGTGGGGGCTAATCCCTAGGTCCCTCAGGGAACCTGGACCCCAGGGCAAAGGAGAGGCTGAGGTTGGAGAAGAGGGCGGGCAGTGCTAGCTGAGAAGAGAGGTGGGGGTGACCCAGGAAGAGCCCTGAGCCCGTGTGTCTGTCGGAATGTTTCTACCCTGGTATCTCCTGCCTCTGGGACTTTGGACAGTAAATAGAAGTCGAAATGGAGTTGGGACACACACACAGTGTAGTGGGGGCGGGGCAGCACCGTCTCTGCTCCCCCCCCCTCCCCGGGAAGGGGACCTCCTACTCATCCCACACGCAGGCCAGTCCTTCAGTCCTTATCGCACAGGTTAGGAGGGAGGCTTAGCCAGAAAGGGCAGGGGTACAGTTTCCTGTTTCCCTCCTGCCCCTCCCCCTTCCACATCCTGCCTCTGAATTTCCCAGAACTGTGGTGTCTCCAAATATCCCTGACCGGGACCAGAGGGACCCAATCGCACCTCTTACCCAATCCAGGCCTGTGACCCTGGCAGGCCCCAGCTTCCTGTAGGTTCAGCCACCAGGCTGCCCAGCTCAGGCCTGCCTGGCTTCACTGTCCTGGGAAGGAGACCCCTCCAGAACCAGAAGGGGAAGTAGCAGGGGAAGGAGAGAAGAGCGTCATAGAGGCATCTTCCCCTGCAGCAGTTCAACCTCCGTAAGCAACTTCCATGGTCCGGGCAACACACTTGGCCTTCACACCAACCACTGTTGTGAAGATCCACAGAAGTCACCTCACCTGTGAGCTGAAGTCACATCTTGGACCCCTCTCCCAGCTCTGAGAGGTGGGAAGGAAATTCAAAACTCTGGCACAGACTCAGTCAGAACTGTCTGGCCCATCTGTGAAGATGCTGACAGAAAAATCCACATGCCAGGCCCTCCCTGGTAGTACAACAGGTTAAAGTGCAGCACTGTGAAGCTGTCTGTCTGCAGCCACTGCAGCATGAGTTCAATCCTTGGCCAGAGAGCTGACCCACAGGGCGTAGCAGACCTTTCCCGTCTCGCCCCGCTGCTCCCCATTCTGTCTCTGGCAAATCTTCTCACCTCCCTGCATCTCTGTCCTGTACCCCAGTTCTTGCATGCATAAATAAATAAATCTTTAAAAAAAGAAAGAAAGAAATATCCGCCTGCCTGTAAGGACATGAAATCAGCAACTGCTCTGTCTGTTGCTGACCAGAAGGCAGTTAGAAAAACATGAAAACAAGGAGAACCCAACCAAGAATCTGAATGCAAGTTTAGGGTACCGTGTGAGGAAGGGTGCCTCCTTCCCTCTGTGGACAGACAGAACAACCGAGTCTGACACGCCAAACCCTGTGAATGAAAACCAGAAACCTTTATCAGAAACTAGCCTGTCAACCATTGCACCGTTTGACCTAAGAAAATTATTCTTCCCACCGTTCCTGAGGTCACTACATTCCAACTTGTGACTGGCAGAGGTGTTCCCTCAGAGTTGGGCTTATCAGACTGTGCCTGATTTCAGTTCTCATGAAGTCTTTGTCTAATTATCACTACTACCGGGATCATCTCAACCCAGATATGTAGCCCCACAGCAGAGCACCCCAGAACACAGGTGTTTTGCTGTTCCTGTTTCACAGGAGCCTCAGAGAAGCATGTGACTTACACACGGTAGAGGGAGAGGGATCAGGGAGATTGGGGGAAAAACAAGACAGAGGGGGAAAAAAGTCATACCTCAAAAGAGGGAGTCTTCACAGTCCTCTGAGGAAGATAGGGCTCCATGGACCGAGAAACATGATTAACTCTTACTGTCTACACTAGCAATAGCTTGGAAAAGAAAACACAGTTTTCACCCCTGATTTTCTGGCCCTCACCCATGGGCTGCAAGCTATGGGCAGAGTTTCTCTTCTAGAGCTGCCCTGTTTCCCTGATACTGGAAAGGGGCCTGTGCCTTTCTTAGGGTGACTCCCTGACACACAGGAAGCAGCCCCTTGCTCCAATGGACTCACATTCCTACAGTGACCAAAGCTTTGCTTTTTGACTGTGAACCAAGTAAGAGACACGTTCTACAGAGCAATCGCTCATGTGCAAACAGACTTTCTGTTCTCCTTTCTTCTGAATCCTCTGGCACGCAATAGATGCTCAACAAAGGCTAATGCATGAATGAGTGGTTGAAAGAATGCATGAGTGATTTTGGAGATATGGTATTGACATGGTTTCATAAAGCAACGCTTCCCTTAAACTGGCATTCATGACCAACTAAATCGAGTTTCCCTACCTATGAATGGGTCATGACATCAAGGTTGAAAAACTCCATGAATGACAACTTTGGTCATGGAGGAAAACTTCAGGGGTCAAGGTGCTTTGATGGCAGCCGTGGAGACGGCTATGGTGGCAGTGGGGAGGGCTGTTAATGGATTTGGTAATGATGGAAGCAATTTGGAAGATGATGGAAGCTACAGTGATTTTGGAAATTGCAACTATCATATTTTGGACCCATGAAAGGAGGAACTTTGGAGGCTGAAGCTCTGGAGCCTAAGGTGGTAGAGGCCGGTACTTAGCCAAATAAAACAACCAGGTGTTGGGGCAGGGGCTGCAGTAGCTGTGACTGTGGCAAACGTTTTTTATTAAACGCCGAGAAACAAAGCTTAACACGAGGGGAGAGTCAGAGAAGTGACAGGGAGGCTGCGGCTTAGGACAGATTTGTGAGCTCTGCCAAGTGGAGCAGTGTTGGGCCCTCACACTGGCAAAGAAGACACGTTTTAGATAGACCCGTGTGTATGGCAAAAACCTCAAGGGCTGTGTTTGTGACTAATTGTATAACAGGTTATTTTAGTTTCTGTTCTGTGGAAAGTGGAGAGCATTCCAACAAAGCGTTTTAATGTAGTTTGTTTAGTCCCCACGCTGATGATTACTAAATGTAATAGTCTGATCACGACGTTGGGTAAATGTCTTTTAAAAATGAAAAACAATCCTAGGAAGTCACAGTCTGGGCAGGGATGTGGTTTTAGTTCCAAGAACTTAACAAATGAATTGTCTACGGCTTGTCAAGTTTTACCAATTGCCATCCGGAGGTCCCGAGGTGGAGGAGGGGGAAATTCTCACTAGCCAACCACAGTGACTAAGCCAATTCTAAGTTTTAGGGTACAAGATCCCCACTTCTGGGGAGCTGGAACAGAGGAAATGAGAGCATACATAGGACAGAGGAAACAAGAGGATATACAGTATGTCTATTTGAAAGTCAGCATTTTGGACAATTCCAAAATTTCCTTATTATATCACATCACGTTTTCTTTGGGGGTCTTCTGCTTTGGGTTTTATTTGGTTGACTTTAATTTGCGGGATTTTTTTCAATACCTCAGGCACAGAAAGGAAAACTAGTCTTTTTTTTAAAGATATATTTATTTATGTATACAAGAACTGGGTATAGGCCTGAGGTGCAGGAAGTGGGGAGTCACCAGAGACAATGGGGAACAGGACAGGCAGCTGTACTGAAACACACTGCTGAGGGGAGCAGAGGGGGAAACAAAAGAGGTGTGTTGTACCATGGGGGTCAGCTCCCTGGCAGGGATTGAACTCCTGCTGCAGTGGCTGGAGTAGCTTGATGGTGCTGTCTTTAACCCTTGTGCCACCAGAGAGGCCCAGAAATCGCTTTTTTTTTTTTTTAAGATTTATTTATTTATGCATACAGAGCTAGGGAACAGACAAGAGGTGCAGGGCCAGTGAGCGGATTTACCAGAGACAAGTGGGGAGCAGAACAGGCAGATCAATGAAGTACACTCTGAGGGGAGGAGCGGTGGGGGGTGGGGGAGGGACAGGAGAGGCCTGCCACACCATGTAGGTCACCTTCCTGGCCAGAGGAACTTGTGCTGCAGTGACCGCTGATAGCTTCATAGCACTTTAACCCCTTGCACCACTGGGGAAGCCCAAGACCAGTTAGTTCTGTTCCTGAGTTTGATACCCAATCTTCCTCAGAAGTCTGAGCAAGACCTCCTCTAGCCGTATTAGTTTCTTTCCTCCATCCTATTTTCCCATAGTTTTTCTCCTTCCCAGCTAAATTGGCATCTTTGCCTTGCTTTGAAGGCTTTGGCTTCCAAAGATGGGAGCCAAACTTCTCTCCTCGTTGTACATGCAAATCATACCCCTCCCCCACCTTCCAGAGGACAGCACATTCTCCTTCCCGCTGACTCCAAACTGACCCTTTGACTTGCCCTGACCCACAGAAAGGACTAGAAGGAAGGCTTTACCAGTTCTGGACCTAGCTCTGAAGAGAAGTGGAAGTTTCAGTTTTCACTCTTGGAAGCCAGCTACCATGCTATGAGGAAGTTCCGTTAGAGAGCGGGAACTTGTGATCCTGGGGGTGAGCCACAGTGGAGAGAGGGGGGGGGGGGCCACACTGTGCAGCATGGTGGCAACACTCATGCAAACAAAGACTTCTGGGAGCCTCTGGCCAGCCCAGCCAACAAATGAATGCATCTACGCAAGTATGCTAACCAATACCAGTAGGCCCACAGGCCTAACCCTGCCCAAATTTCTCATCCAGAGAAGACTGAGGAATAACATATACTGACATTTTGACATGACAGGCTATGTACCCTCATTAAAAATGTGATGTAGTTTATATGTTCATTTTTATATGTACGTATAAATAAATGGGGACTTCTCTGGTGGCACAGCGGGTTAAAGTGCAGCACTATGAAGCTAGCCACTGCCACTCCAACCAACAGGAGTTCGATCCCCAGCCTGGGAGGTGACCACATGGCATGGCAGACCTCTCCTGACCTGCCTACTGCTCCCCTCAGCAGTGTACTTCGTCGATCTGCCTGTTCTGCTCCCCACTCTGTCTCTGGTGAATCCTCTCACCCCCTGCACCTCTGGCCTGTACCCCAGTTCTACATGAATAAACCTTTTTAAAAATAAAGTAAAAATAAAAAGATAGACGTATAAGTGGGACTGTGAGGCATCTCATTTGCTCCTGACTGTAAATCAGGTTGAAGACCTCACCCTGTTGCCACTTGTGCATCTGATTTGCTGCTACAAACCCATGCATTGTATCCGGTGGTGTGGAGCATCATCGTTTATTTACCCCAATAACGAAGCTTATTAGGTTCATTGTTGCAACACCCAAATGCCACAATTAACACCATGATTAATGTTCTCATCACTGTGGATGTAGGTGAGAATTTCTAAGAATTAAATTGCGAGGTCACAGAATATTCTCAGACGAATTTCACACACACATACACATCTTTACACTGATGAGATCATCTCAACAGTACTCTCTTTTGGTACAGTTTATTTTTTTTTAATAATAAATAAATCTTTATTTTTTTAAAGATCTATTTATTTATGCTTACAAGACCTGGGGCATAGGCCATAGGAGCAGGGAGTGAGAGGGTTCACCAGAGACAGAGCGGGGAGCAGAACAGGCAGACTGAGTGAAAAACACTGCTGAGGGGAGTAGTGGGCAGGACAGGAGAGGTCTGCCACACCATGTGGGTCAACTCCCAGGCCAAGGAAGTCCTGCTTCCTTAGCTGCAAATAGCTTCAGAGTGCTGAGCTTTAACCCTTACACTGACGGGGAGGCCCCAGTTTTTGCTCCCTTTTCTATTTTGCTTGCCTCACCCTCTCCTTCCTCTGCCTATCCTCTTACCATATCCTCCATCCCTGCTCCTCCTATGAGAAAAGGAAAAACCTAGAAATTATCTTACTGTTTCACCTCTGCTATTAATGTTTCCTCATATTATCATGGTGAGAACCTCTCTCTCTAGGTGAGAATTTGCTTGTGAAATATATCCAGGAGTGAAATCGCAAGGTCAGACAGTATTCTCATATAGAATTCTACCAGACTACACACTTTCCATAATAGCCATGCCTACAACACGCCCCCTTTATATTCCTCCTTTCCAGTAGCTGATATTATTCTCCTTCCCAATGGCTGCCAATCTGATTCCACTCACGAGCCTGTTAGCCTGCATTTCAGGTTACTAGTGGGTTTGAACACTCCTTTACCTGTTCTCTAGTCAATTAGGTTTCCTCTTAAGTGAGCTGCCTTTTCATATCTTTGATTCATTTTTTTATTTTCTATTTCTATTCAGAAATCCAAGGCTTTCTGAATTCATTTTGTTGACTAGCCAGTCCAGATCTCTTGCATAGTCCAGATACTTGTTCAGAAAACAAGAAAAGATTTTTGAAAGTAAAGAAATATTTTTGTTGAAGCCAAAAAAAATAATAGCTATTAAAGATAAAATTCAGGAAATCTTCCAGAACAAAAAGAAAAAAAGACAGTTTTTGGTGATTTTATTTTTTTACTTATTTATTTATGCATACAGAACTGGGGTACAGGCCAAAGTTGCAGGGGCAGTGAGAGGATTCACCACACACAGAGTGGGGAGCAGAACAGGCAGATCAATGAAGTACACTGCTAAGGGGAGCAGCAGATGAGACAGAAGAGGTCTGCTGCACCAGGTGTGTCACCACCTGGCCGGGATCCAACCTGTGTTAAAGTGGCTGTAGCTTAGCTTCATAGTGCTGAGACTTAACCCCTTGTGCCACCAGGGAGGGCCCATTTTTTCATTATTTTTAATGAGAAGACAGCCTACTAGACGGCATTTCACCACCTCCTTGCCTCATGGTCATATACATTTACCACTTGGAAAACTCTCCAGCTGGGTCTCCAGACCTTCCCCTTCCCAGAAAAGATGCTTGACTAACAGAGTTTGACCCTTTGGGGCTCATTTGGGGGGTGTCCCTGGCACCTTGCAATCTACTTTCTACCAGGCAGCACTGAGTCTGACTTTGCAGAGAAGGTCTGCTTTTACTCACCCTGTATGGCTAGTAAACTCATCTGCCTAATTCCTGAATTAAATATTTTTTTCTGAATTAAATATTAACAAATCCTTTTCACTAAGGTTATAAAACAAATCTTCCTTTATTGTCCATCAGCAATTAAACTTACATCTTGATATCCATTTCTCTCTCCACTGAATATCAGTTCTCACTTAATTTCAAACTTCAAAGGTGAAGAAAGCTCTTTTTTATACATGTAAAATCTCCATTTGTAACCTGGAAGATAAATCTGGAGGACCAACATCCAACTAATATGAGTCCTAGAAGATAAACAGGAAGTAAGAGGGAGAAAGTTATCAAAGAAATATTACAGGAATGTTGCTTAGAATTAAAAGAATGAGTCTCCAGATTTAGATAATCTATTAATAGTCCAGTTTTTCACTGAAGAATGAGTCAAGGCACACCACCATGACATTTTAGACTACCAGAGATGAAGAGAAGAATCTAAAAGCTACTGGAGAAGGGGAAATCACCTACAAAGAAACAAGAATTAGAGTGACTTTCACTTTTCAGATGCTAAATTCAACATGAGGAGAGGACAGGATGATGCCTTCCAACTTTGAAAGGAAGTTTTTCAATCTAATTTACAGTGTCAGGGTCTCCCTGGTGGTGCAAAGGGTTGTCTCAACAGCCTGCAGCAGGATGTCTGATCCCTGGTCACCGAGCTGACCCACAAGGTGCAGCAGACCTCTCCTGCCTTGCCCACTGCTCCCCTCAGCAGTGTATTTCAGTCAATCCTGTTCTGCTTCCCATTTTGTCTCTAGTGAACCCTCTCACCACCCCCCCCCAACACACACACCTTTGGCCTGAAAGACTAGAATAAAAAAGAGATTTCAGTCTTTCTAGTATTCAGAACATTTATCGCTTACCTCTGCTATGTCAGGAATTACCATAGGAAGTGAGGAAATAATTCAAAATCAAGACACAGAGACTATCTCAATATGAGCTTTAAAAAAATTAGTAAAATCTTATCCAATTCTTTCTGTATTTCTGCCTAAACATCAGCTTTTTTCCCCTTTCTGACATTAACTAGTAAAATCCCAGAGACTGGCCTGGAAAATGCAAGTTATTATAATGAACATCAAGAATCTAAGGAAGAAGAGATTGGTTTGTGAGGCTCTTTAGGGGAGGATGTGCCCAAGCCTGTCTGTCTTGTTCCTCCAAAAGCTACAAAGACCTAGGTGGAAACTTAATCATTCTGTTCTCTGCAACATTAAATCTCTCTTCAGAAGACTTAAGACTCCCAGGACTTGAAAAGGAAATGTTGTCATCACTGGTAAAAATAATTTCCAAGATGTGCCAGTGACTAATTGGTTGTCTTTCTTGATCATTTGTTGCGCTTAGAATCCCTAAGCAAGGATATGATTCTTGCTTCAAGTCGGAAGCAACTCACAGGCGCCCTTTCCTCTTCTCCCACAAGCATGATGGAATAAATAAGAGCTATGGTTCTGTGAGACTGATGCTCAATAAATTCTCTGACTTAAGTTAACACTCCAGATGCTCAAATCGTGGCTCAGAAGGCCATAAGGAAAACCCTCCTGAGTGAAGAGAATGTGATTTCATGGAGTTTTTACCTTAAGTAATAGAAAATCATTACAAGGAAAACATCCCAAGATGAAACAAGTAACTATCACATCTCCAATAAAAGCAAAAGGAAACTATACAAGAAAGGAAATGTGACCACAGCAGAGACTCGGTCCTGTACGACACAACATTTGCAGAGGCACTGTTGATGACAAACAAAACCCACCAGTGACTCCAACAGCAAAACAGGTTGGTCGGGAACAACATACCAGACAGCAGGATTGGAAAGTGTATTTATGGCAAGACCCAGGTGCACCTCCTTAAAGCTGAGGTCCACAAGCTCCAGCACACCTCCGCAGGAACTCTCTGCCACCTCCACCTTCCCTGGGAGCGGCAGGGCATGCTGGGCCCTCATCTCTGCTGCTGTGTACAGGTGTGGGCACTGTCTTTTCAACCTCTGGACCCCAATGAAATAGGGCTCTGAATAAATGGACTTCACAACATATAAATGAAGGTCTAATTTGTTTCATTTTTAGTTATTTATGCGTATAAGAATTGGGGTATAGGACAGAGGTACAGGGTATGAGAGGATTCACCAGAGACAAGTGGGGAGCAGAACAGGCAGATCGACTGTAATACTGCTGAGGGGAGCAGCAGGCAAGACAGGAAAGTTCTGCAGCGCCATGCGGTCAGCTCCCTGGCCAGGGATGGATCTCAAGCCATAGCAGCGATACGTGAGAGCACTGAGACTTAACCCCTGGGCTACCAGGGAGACCCAAGCCCTGTCCTTTTATCACTGCATCAGAATCATTCCAGTACTTCATTTAACTAATTTTCTCTTTCAAGACCCTATCTCCACTTTCCATAATAGTCCCAGGAATGGGGGTTCAGACTTCAACTTACAACATACAGATGTGAGGGAGAGCACATTTCAGCCCAGAGCAGCAGAAAGCAAAGTCCTATTAGACAAGGAGACGGAGAGAGAACACATGTGTGTGTTCACATATGTGTCAAAGGCATTGCAGAAGGAAGAGTCAGAAGAGAGTTACTCTTTCCAAATCCATCTCAATCCCAGGCCCAGGAGGAAGGGCCTAGGACTTCTCTCCCATCCACAACTATTATTTATTCAAGATTTTGTTCATGTCTTCTGTCTGCCACAGTACTCTAATGAACTGCTAATGAGCCCACACTGTAGAAGATCCCTCTGTGACCCTCCTCAATTTACAATCCCCTGAAGGAGTCCATTGGGTCAGAGGTCATGTCCACCTGGGCCTTCTAGATCTTCCAGGCCCTGGGAGCCCCTGGTCCATTCAGGGCCTGCATGGCTGTGTGTCAGGTGGCTTCTCCCAAAGTCAGATTTCCCTCCAAGATATGCAGCCTCAGCTGGGCCTGTTTCCAGTGAGTGGGGCGCCATGTTGACATTGAAGATTGTGCTGGCAACACCTTTGTGCTTGAGGTTTCTCAGGGAGGACAAACTGGAAGTGGAAAGGGAAGGGAGGGTGAAACAGGGGCCTCCATCTGGATTCTGCCCTGGGCCCAAAAAAATGTTACTATGGACCTGGATTCAAGTGCTAGGAATAAGTGGTAACAAAACAAACATGGCTTCCCAGGAACTTTCCCTCTAAAAGGAGACAAATAATAGACCTGTATTAAATGGGAAACAATCTAAGGTCAGGGGGTGGTTAAGTGCTTGAAGAAAATAAGAATGGGGTTAGGAAGATCTTCCCAGGCGAACAACCAGGCCATAATCTAGAGGAAACAGTGTGTGCAAACAGGGCAAGCAACAGCTGAAGGTGCTTGAGAAAGACCTAGAAGCCAACGTGTAAAAAGAGTGTTGACACTATGGAAAACTGTTTGGAGGTTCCTCAAACTGCTGAACATGGAGCTTCCCTACGGCCCAGCAATCCCACTCCTAGGTATCTACCCAAAAGACACAAAAACACTGATTCAAAAAGATACCTGCACCCCCATGTTTATTGCTGCTTTATATTTACAATTGGAAAAACATGGAAGCAGCCCAAATGCCCAAAAGTAGATGACTGGATAAAAAAGATGTGGTACATATATACAATGGAATATCACTCAGCAACCAAAAACAAGAAACACATGTCTTTTGCAGCAACTTGGATGGAGCTGGAAAAGATCATGCTTAGTGAGATAAGAAAAATACCGGAAGGTTTCACTCATAGCAGGAGTATAATGGACCAGGCGAGAAAATAACAAAAATAATGAACAACCATATACCAGAGACATTTTGCAGGGGTGGAGTGGGGAATGGGATCAAACACAGGGTGGGTGGGGAGGGAAGTGCACGGGATTATGGTGATGGCACACGGGTTACTTGGTGATGGGAAACCCGCGGGGATTACAATTGAGATGGAAAAAAAAAATGTACAAAATGATGTAAAAATAAACTGTTGTAAAATAAAAAAAAAAAAGAGGGTTGAAGTATCAGAGGTTAGAGAGGTAGGTTAAGGGCTAGATCATGTGGGGACACTGAAGGCATGGAAGTAGTTTGAGTTTTACCTTCCTCCAAGAAATGGGGTGTCACTGAGAAACTTAAGGAGTTTAAACTAAGCAACAAGGTCCAGTTTCCATTTTTAAAGGCTCTTTAGGCTTTCTCCCTAGGAGGGTGGACCACAATGAGAGATGGTGATGGTTGGGACTAGGGGTTAGCAGTGAAGACCGTGAGGTCAGAATAAAAGTAGGTCTTGGACGAGGAACTCTCAGATTGATATTGGCTTGGAAGAGACTTCAGCTGAGATACAGACTTCAGTGGTCCCTCAGACATGGCTGAAAAGTGGATAGATTTAAGTGAGTTGGGAAGATGAGGAATGAGTTTACCAGCAGGGTGGAAAGAGGAATTAAAAAGAACTGTATTAGGGACATAGTCAGTGTGACGGTCCTGTTAGACCCCGAGGGGTGGGAGGTTAAATATATAATCCGGGGCCTCCCTCATGGCCTCAGGGTTAAGTGTCAGCTCTACCACCACAATGGCCCTCTGCAGAGGCCAGGGAGCTGACCCACATGGTGCAGCAGACCTCTCCTTACCCGCCCACTGCTCCCCTCAGCAGTGTATTTCAGCCAAACTGCCTGTTCTGCTCCCCATCCTGTCTCTGGTGAATTCTCTCACCCCCTGCATTTCTGGCCTGCGCCCCAGTTCTGTATGCATAAATGAAAAATTAAGAAACAAATAAAATGTTTAGAAAGCAAAAAAAATCTTAAAAAAAAAAGATGAAATCCTGCTATTTACAACAGAGATGAGCCTACAAGCTATTAAACTAAGTGAAATAATTCAGAAAAACAAATATGGGCTCCTTCAATATAGAAAAAAAGAAACAAAACTAATGAACAAACAAAAGAGAGATAAACATTTATTTAGACTCTAAAAACAAAATACTGCTTACCAGAAGAGAAAGGGGACAGGGGTGCAAACGTCAGGTTAATGGAGGTCAAATGGATGGTGAAGGGGAGAAAACTGGCTTTTGGCAGCTCAAAAAACAGGCAAAATGAACCTTTCCTGTTGGAAGCCAGAGCCAGAGCCCGAGCAATGACTAGAAGGAGGCCCAGCGGGGATCTGGAGGGCAAATAGAGGTGGTTTTGCCATTGGGTTTCTAACTGTGGCTGTTCAGTTTGCGAAACTGGCCTCTACGTGTTTCTTTATGCACGGAACGCGCCAATACAACGCTCCCCAGTTAGCGGTTACACCCTGAACATGCGGGATGACAGCGCCACCGTGTGGGCACAGCTGCACATGCGCCCGCCTGCCAGGACGGAGGTGTCCCTGTCCCCAAGTATGTTTGAACAGCACGCCTCTCCAAATAGCTGGAGAGAAACACTAAATAGTAGAGAGGTAAATTCTTAAAACTTTTCAACAAACCAACTCCTGAGAGCAACTTGGCAACTTTTCCTCTCATCATTTTTTGTCTATTGACTTTTATTAATTTCTACTTCAAATCCTACAGACTTTCGTTACTCTGACATAGATCTTAGAGTCAGTGAAGGTTTACAGAGACCCTGCATGTGTCAGAGCAGCTTGGCATCACAAGGTGGTATCATCTCTTGGTTTAACCCCCAGATCTTTTGAACTTAAGTTCAGAAACCAGGACACCCATAGTAACACTGGAGCGCGGGGGCAGGGGTAGGCGAGGGTATCCTGTTGCAGACAGAGCAACTCCACTCACCCGCCCCTCCCACACTGCAGGAGAAGGGCCCACCCTGCCAAGACAGGTGCTCCCCAAGGTAGCCCGCTGACTGCTGCGACCTGCCCCACCCAGCTGCTCTGCGCTGGCAGCCTGCCTGCCTCAGCCAATCCTCAGAACTGACTCCTTAATGGCTAGATGCAAGCATACATCTTCCCCAGTCTTAACTTTAGAGCCTCGCTCTCGAGTTTGAAACGAGCTCACCTGGTGTTGCCCGTGGAGCTCAGGGGTAAGGCAGTGGCTGAGCAGAGCATCCTGGG
Source organism: Condylura cristata (assembly GCF_000260355.1). NCBI lineage: Eukaryota > Metazoa > Chordata > Mammalia > Eulipotyphla > Talpidae > Condylura > Condylura cristata. The sequence goes on along the minus strand of NW_004567118.1, from coordinate 29,433,527 downwards.
AGCAAACTGGGACCCAGTGGTTTCCTCCCTAGAGGGCCATTCCTTTTTCTAGAATAAAAGGACTTTCTCGTCCCATCTCCCAGGAGGATGTGTTTAAAGGCCCAGCTGCACCTGCCCATTGATTCACCTGCTGCCCCATACCCGGTCCCCCCGCCTCTGCCTCTGCTTGGGAATCTCTGATCTCCAAGTAAGCCCCATCCCCTCCAGTCACTCAGTCTCAATCCTGGGAATGGGGATCCCCACGTGAGGGTCTCACCTCAAGGAGGAGTTAATTTTCCTAGCTCAGAACGTAATCCTTCCAGATTAATTTAAATTTGTTCGGTCTGTAGCTGGCATTCTGTGAGCCTTGCCTCTTGAGACATCTTGGTTTAATGGCCTGGGCTGCCCCTACCCTTTTACACCCCCTCACACCTCTGAGCTCCATCCTCGAACCCCTATCTCTGGACCCCTGGCTGCCCATCACCCAATCTGGCAATATCTAGCCTTCTACCTCACTTTCTTTTTTTAAGATTTATTTATGTATACATACAAGAACTGGGGTACAAGCCAGAGGTGTGGGAGGCGAAAGGATTCATCAGAGACAGAGAGGGGAGCAGAACAGGTGGATCTATTGAAATCCACTGCTGAGGGGAGCAGGAGCAACAGGTGGGACAGGAGAGGTCTGCGGCGCCGTGTGGGTCAGCTCCCTGGCCGGGGATCGAACTCATGCTGCAGTGGCTGTGATGGCCTCAGCTGCTGTGCTTTAACCTGTTGTGCCTCCGGGGAGGGGTCCACTTCATTTTTAATGAAGAACACAGGGCAGGCTTACCTGTATTTATTGCCTGTCACTTTATTGAGCTTGGAATATGCATTTTTTTACAGTCGGAGGTTGTGGCAGCCTTGCTTCAAGCAAGTGTGTTGGCACTGTTCTCCCTCCAGTGTGCGCTCACTTTCTGTGGCTGTGTCACGTTTTGGTAATTCTCAAAACAGCTCACTTTTTCATATTATTCTCTCTGTTATGGTGATCTGTGATTAGTGACATTTGAGTCTACTGTAGTGGTTTTGGAAGAAACTGCCAATGTGGTGGCAATAGCAAGAAAACTAGAATTAGCAGCAGAACCTGAAGATGTGACTGAATTGCTGCATCTCATGAGCTAACTCAAGTGCAGGAGCAGATGCTTCTTTTGGATGGTGAAAGAAAATGGTTTCTTGAGATGGACTCTACTCCTGGTGAACTTGCTGTGAACTTCGTTAAAATAACAGCAAAATACTGAGACAATTGCATCAACTCTGTTGAGAAGCAAAGCAGGGTTTGCAAAGATGGACTCCAGTTTTGAAAGAAGCCTCACTATGCAAAAAGCTACCAAACAACATCACGTACATGGAAGAGCCATCCCCACAGCAAATTTCACTGTTGTCTTAACAAGCTGCCATAGGACCTCCCTAGGGGCCTAGGAGCTAAGTCTCAGCACTATCACTGCTATGGCCTGAGTTCGACCCCCGCCCCGGAGGTGACTCACATGGCGTGGCATACCTCTCCTGACCCCCTCGCTGCTCCCCTCAGCAGTGTGCTTCAGTAGATCTGTCTGTTCTGCTCCCCACTCTGTCTCTAGGGAACCCTCTCACCACCTCTCACTCCTCTGGCCTGTACCCCAGTTCTTCAATGCAAAAAGAAAGATACTGCCACAGACACACCAGCCCTCAGCTGCTGCCACCACCCGTGGCTGTCAGCATCCAGGCAAGACCCTCCACCGGCAAAGGTGGTAACTCACTGAAGACGCAGGGAACAGTTAACATTTTTTAGTGATAAAGTATTTTTTTAATTAGGATATGTACTTTTTTGGCACAATGCTATTAAATACTTAGTAGAGTATGGTAGAGTGTAAACATAACTTTCATATGATTGGGAAACCAAAAATGTATATGACTCACCTTATTGTGATATTCAATTTATTCTGATAGCCTGGCACCAAACCCAAAATATCTCTGCAGTGTGCCTGTCCTTGATTAAAGGAGCTTAAATTTGTTTTGTTTACCCAAGTTGACATGTGTTCAAAGAAATGACAGGTCCAAAATGGAGTCACAGAGCTAAGCCTCAGTGAGGTAGGTCACCAAACTGAGAGCTAATAAGTAGCTGAATGATAGCTTCAGCCTCTCCCAGAAATAGAGACTTAAACCAGTTAATCTGGAATTTCCTGGTCAACCCTAGACAATTGTCTGCTTAAGACACCTCTGTTGTCTCCTAAAGGAAGGTGACCTTGTCACAACCAATCCATTTTTTTTTTTACCAATATATCTTCCTTGTTCCTGTTCCCTTTTGCCAACAAAATTTAGTACAGGTCCTGAGGGCTCCTTTTGAAAATCTGCTAGAGACACTGCCCATTTCATGAGTCACTGAATAAAGTCAACATTATAGTGAAATGCATTCAGTTCTATTTTGTTTCTTGACACACGTAGAAGCTACCGACATGGTCTCTTTCTACATTGGCCTCTCAAGGGGTCCTCGCCCTGTAGGATTTCTTGCCCTGCTGGCCTCCCCTCAGTTGGTTAAGCTGGGAGCCTGCAGCTGCCCACCCATGGAAGGGGACACAGGACAGGCCCAGAGGCTCAGCTGAGACTGTTTCTCTCTCTTTAGCCTTTGGTGCAGGATGAACTGCTAAAAGGTCTTGTGTACTTTTCAAAGGGCCAAAGAACTCATTTAGAATAAAAAGATTGGGGGCCTCCCTGGTAACGCAGGGTTAAAGACACAGTGCTATCAAGCTACAGCCAGCCACTACAGCTTGAGTCTGAACCCCAACCAGGGAGCTGACCCACATGACACAGGAGACCTTTCCTCACCCGCCCGCTGCTCCCCTCAGCAGTGTACTTCATTGACCTGCCTGTTCTGCTCCCCGCTCTGTCTCTGGTGAATCCTCTCACCCCCAGCATTTCTGGCCTGCACCCCAGTTCTGTATGCATAAATACATAAATCTTTTTAAAAAATTGAGTTGTCAAGTATATCTCAATATAACTGAAAAAATTAAAATTAACTTAAAACATACTTTTTTAAAAAAATGTCTTTCTTTTAAGGCTTTTCATGATCAAAGCCTCCCTTACGGACAGAGACAGCTCTGGCCATGGTCTGTTGACAAGAAAGATGCCTAAGGGCAACAAGGTGAGCCACCATGAGCAAAGGACGAGGCAGAAGTAGTGACCTGTGTCAGGCTACGAGGCCGCTACAGCCTGGGCAGCTTAAACAGCAGACACTAGTTTCTCACCATTCTAGAGACTGGGAAGTCCAAGACTAAGGTGCCCTTAGACTTGGGGTCAGGGGTAGGCCCACCCCCCCCCACTACCCCCCCAGTTAGCAGACAGCAGTCTTCTTGCTATGTCCTCACGTGGAGGTGAGTGTAGTTCTGCTCTTTTCTGCTTATAAGGGGCTTTACCCTCAAGACAGAATCACTTTCAAAGACCCCACCCCACAAAGACCAAGTTACAGTCAGCGTTAGAAATTCGGGCAGAGGGAGGATCACAAACATTCAGCGTAGAGCTCCTCGACTCAACGCTAAGGCTGGAATGATTTGTGGGGGAAGCCAAGTTTGGAACGGACAGATGCCAACCAAATAGATGCCTAGAAGATGCACTTTGGAAACCGCAGCTGGGCAGGTGATATGAACTAAAGTGTTACATGTTAGGGGCCCAAAGACAGGAAGGGAGTGGGGGTTCCCTGGGCAAGCTGTGCGTTGGCATTGAAAAGGTTGAACTGCTCACAGTCAGTCATTTAGCGGCTTAAATAGGGCCAGAACTGAATGCTAGAGGGGTAGACGTTCCTCTTCTCTTTAAGGTTTGAGAACCAGAGCCAGACCCACAGTGGCAGCTGCACAGCCACAAGCAGGGGCCTGTTCTTAGCAGCAGCACTGGCAGAAGCAATATGGCAACAGAAAACAGAGCCAACCTTGGATGGATGAAATTCTCTGGGTGTTGCAACAAGGCACACAGCGGCAAGTCTGGCCCTTTCAAACTTCATAAAGCCTCAATGGATTTTCTGAGAACTTGACAAGAGACTGCCCACTAATCTGGACTGGTGAGGCCTTGAACAGTAACTTTAAATATAAAAAGTGGGCTCTCCCTGGAGGCGCAACAGGTTAAAGCACTGCATTATGAAGCTCTTGAAAGCCACTGAAGCATGAGTTTGATCCCCGGCCAGGGAGGTGACCCACATGGCGTGGCAGACCTCTCCTGACCTGCCTGCTGCTCCCCTGAGCAGTGTATTTTGTCAATCTGCCTGTTCTGCTCCCTACTGTCTCTGGTGAAGCCTCTCACTCACCACACCTCTGGCCTGTACCCAGTTCTATAAGCATAAATAAATAAATCTTTTAAATATATATATATGTATATATATGAGAGTTTACCTTATGTACTGCAAACTGGAGGGTCAGTCAGGTCAGTGATTGTCTTCTGTCTCTGGTCCTCCATCATACAGAGAAGCATAGCAGCACTACCCTGGGAATTAGTGGGAAGGATTGGAAGGCTTGAACAAAGGGAATTGATAAGGTTGCTATGGGAACCAGGCCATAAGACTGATCACTTTAACCACTAAGTACAGAAGCTGGGCTAGGACACATTCTGTCTCAAAGGCCAATGCCCAAGACCAGACATCCCAGCAAATAATGGGCCCAAGTCATGAAAAGTCTGCAAAAACAGGTCATAAAAGGGAGCCTCAAAAGCTTCTTTGCACATAGACCTCTCCTGTTTCACCCACTCCTCCCACACAGAGTAATTCCAACTTTTTCTGTTCCCAACTCTGTCACTGGTAAATTCTTTCACCCCTATACCTCTGGCCTCACCCCAATATTTCTTCCCACTACAGGAGTGAAGAACTTCTGGTTCTGTCTTTCACAGTCTACAGCTGATGACCTTACTCATCATATAAGCTCTTTGAGACTCAGTATCCTCATAGACACCTCCTTCTACAAAGTCAAAGTCATCTCCCCTCCCCAGTAAGGTCATCCTTAGGACTGAGAGTATGTCTACAAAATAGCAGACACCTAATACGCCCTCAATAAAAGAGCTTTTATTTTATTTAATAAAATTATTGTATACATTGTATCAAATATATGTATAAAATTAATTTATTTAAATTTAAGATACATGACTATGTTTAATTGCACCTCTAAATCTCCACAACACTTTCTCTCTTTCCTATAAAGTTTATAACATTCTGCCTTGGATTAGCTATTTGTGCATTTGCCTTACTTTTCTTTTCTTTTTCAATTAAGGTATCATTGACTATAACATTATATCAATTCCAGGTGCACAACATAACGATGCATCTATTTGTGTATCTTGAAAAATAATCAAGTCTAGTTAACAACCATCATTATATGGAGAGAAATCAGGGTGAGGTAGGTGTTGATGGGGGGGGGTGAAAGAATTCACTGAGATAGTGGAGAACAGAAAAAGTGAATTTATTGAAATGCTCTGCTAAGAGAAGCAGCGGGCATGAAGGAGAATTTGAGGCTCTCATTTATAGTCTATTTTAATAGACTTTCTAAGCTGGGGGTGCCAGTTTCCATTGGTTATCTGCTGGCACGTTTGGTCCCAGCAGGGGCTTTTGACTTGCGCCAGAAGCAAGTCCTTATCTCTGTTTCTGCATTCTTGGAGCTGGTCTGTTTTTTTTTTGTTTTGTTTTCCAAGTCAGGGTAGCTTGTCTGATGGCTTTGTCCCCTGGCACCTTATCAATTCCCTTATCTATTCAAGTCTCCCATACCTGCTTGCTGGGCAAGGAGTGGGAGCTTGGTTTCTAATTATTAAATTGCACCCCCACAATACACAGATAAAATTTTTTCTTGAAATGAGGACTTCTACTGTCTATTCTCTTAGCAAGTTTCAAGTATGCCATCCAGCATTATTAGCTATAGTCACACAATACCTTACAACCCCATGACTTAATTACCTCAAAACTGAAAGCCTGTAGCTTTTGATCCCCTTCACCCATTTCACCCATCCTCCAGAGTCCCAGTCCCCAACTCCCCAACCCCCCAACCCTGCCTCTAGCCACCTCCAATCTGTTTCTGTATCTATGGAAGGGGGGATTTTGCTTTTTTGTTTGTTTGTTTTGTTGTTGTTGTTTTATTTTGTTTTGTTTTAGATTCCACAAATGATTTCAGATGTTTGTCTTTCTTTGAAATATCTCACTGATATAATACTTTCACAGCCCATTCATGTTGTGGCAAATGGCAAGATCAAAAGTCTTTGTTCAAGGAAGTAACTTTCTTCTTAAACACACAGCTAAATCACTTAACAAAAAGATGTCACGGAAACACACATTTGTTTGGAGTCAGTGTATGTGGAGTAGGGGTCCTTGAGTTCACTCTGGGAAAGGTGTCCCCAGAGCTCCCTTTCAGCACCATGCAGCAAGTTCCCAGGCGAGTTTCTGCATGAGACAGAAACATCAGTTATGTTTAAAGAGCAGGTTTATTAGGGAAAAAGGACAGAGGAGTAAAGGACACTTACCTAGGCACCAGTGGGCGAGAAGAGCTGCCCCGAAAGGGACAGGCTTGCTGAGAGGCCTGTGTGGTCACAGCTGGTCAGCCTGGAGAAGCGTGGGCTCCGCTGAGGGTGTCAGTGCAGAGAAGCCCCAGCAGGTACAGGTCACAGGCAGGCAGGAGGCTGCTGCTGTGGAGGGAGGGAGTGGGCAGATAGAAACACCTGCACAGTCACAGGTGGGCAGATCAGCTGCCCGCGCCAGTGCAAAGACTGCCCTGATGTAGTCCTTTTCTCTTTTTTTTTTTTTTTTTTTGGTTAATAAACCTGCCCTTTCGGGATATAACACATGCCTTCCTATCATTGAGAAAGTCACTATGTGCTGCTGAAAGAACTGTGTTGAAACTTGTCTCAGAAGTAACCCAAGGACCTGCTCTCTGAACCCAGCATCTCATGAAAATGACATCCCTACCTTCAGAAAACAGATTCTTCAGTTATTGAACTATTAAACATATTCGCACA
>NW_004567118.1:29423784-29426461 GCF_000260355.1 Condylura cristata | reverse complement strand
TATTTGCTGTTGATTTTGGATAACTATGTGGAATCCTAAAGGGATCAGAGATTTCTCAGTGGGCCCAGTCTCTGCATCTTCACCCCCAGGCCTGTGCTTCCCACACTCCCTACAGCAGCCCATACCTGTTTGTGCAGTAAGCCTTGTGATTAGGCACTAAGGGTCTTGATTTTTTTTTTTTTTAAGATTTTTTTTTTTAAAGACTTATGTATTGATTCATACAGAACTGGGGTACAGGTCAGAGATGCGGAGGGTGAGAGGATCCACCAGAGACAGAGTGGGGAGCAGAACAGGCCAGCTGATGAAGTACACTGCCGAGGGGAGCAGTGGGCGGATCAGGAGAGGTCTGCCTCGCCCTGTGGATCTCCTCCAGGGCAGGTGGGGATCGAACTCATGCAGAAGTGGCTTAAGCTTCTTAGTGCTGTGCTTTAACCCGCTGCGCCACCAGGGAGGGCCAAATTTATTTATTTATGTGTTCAAGAACTGGGGTAGAGGCCAGAGATGTGGGAGGTAAGAGGATTTACCAGAGACAGAGTGGGGAGCAGAACAGCCAGATCTACTGAAATACACTGCTAAGGGGAGCAGCAGGCAGATCAAGAGAGGTCTGCTGCCCCATGTGGGTCAGCTCACTGTGGGGGATCAAATTCTCCCAGGTGTGGCTGCAAATAGCGTTGAGGTGCTGTGCCACAAGGGAGGATGTGGCACAACCCCATTGTGCCACAAGGGAGGACCACCTATGGGTCTTGATTTCTATGGCTGGGTTAGAGGTCATGTTAATCTGTTCTGCCCCCACCTCCTTGGTGAGTCAAGTTTTAATCTTGTGATGACTTCTTCAGGTTTTCTATTCTTTTCCTTCATTAGAAATGACAGTAAATTGTTTTTCATGTCTGTGTAGACTAGAACTCTTATTGGAATTTAGGTTTTAAATGTATAACAGTTTGTATCTTGAAATGTCTAAACCATTTAAATATCTCTTAAGGGGCCCTCCCTGGTGGCACAGTGGTTAAAGCACAGCACTAAGACGCTAAAGCCACCTCAGCATGAGTTCATCCTGCCCTGAAGGTGACCCACAGGGCGCAGCAGACCTCTCCTGACCTCTGGCTGCTCCCCTCAGCAGTGTACTTCCTCAATCGGCCTGCTCAGCTCCCCACTCTGTCTCTGGTGAATCCTCTCACCCTCCACATCTCTGGCCTGTACCCCAGTTCTGTATGAATGAATAAATAAATCTTTTTTTAAATAAATAAATAAATCTCTTAAGGGCTTATTTTTAAATGTGCTCCCCACACCACCAAACACAGAAAGTTCTGATAATGAAGAATTCATTTGTTCCTAAAACAAATCTAAGCTTTTATGTCCTCTCTATTTTCTGAAGTACTTAAAAGCGCAATAAAAATACAATTAGTCGGTCTGCCTAACTGATGTGTTTAAGGATTTAGTGTCTTGCTTGAATAACGAACCATAGCGTTCAATTTTAAAAAGTCCTTTTATTAAGAAGCATTGAAATATCTGTATTGTATTCCTAAACAGAATCCAAGAAAAAGAACTCCAGATTTTAAGTTTTAAAAAGTCATGATAAATTGGGTTAAAGGTTAAAGAGCTGCTTATGCCGCTTAGGTTTGTAAGGTATCGTCTCTTCCTGCATAGAAATTGCCCTGCTGTGGAATGGGGGGAAGCAGGTCACCCCCCCCAACACCCCCCCCCACCACCACCACCACGATAAAGCCTTCAATCCAAACCAAAGTTAAAAGCTGCCCATTGAACTTAGCTCCTTTCACCTCAGGAATTTTCTATGGGGGGGGGGGGAGGTGTAAGAAACTCTAAAAATTCAACAAAAGCTTGTTTTATAGCCAAGCCGGGCTCCTCCTGCAGGCTTGAGGAATGCAAGCGTTCCTACCGTGGTGCTTAGGAAAGAGGGGTTTGTCCAGAGCAGAGAAGGAATTCCCCCCCACGCCCCTTGCTGTGGGATCTGGAAACTGCAGGGCTGAGCCAGAGCAGTCCTTTAACTATCACCCTTCTGGAACCTCCTTGATATGCATATACTTCTAGGACTCTGCGATCCCCCAGTAAGTAGAAGATCCTGATTCGATGAAATCGGATCTCCACCAAGGTCTGTGCTGGTTGCAATTGAGTTGATAACGGAACTTCCCTGGTCCCTTACAGAGGTAATCAGAAGAAGAATACAAAGGCTGGACTTGAGGGCTCCTAGCCAGGAGCTGAAGGGAGGCCAGCCAGGCAGCCTCACAGTAGCAGGTGATCAAATCAGTTTATCAAATGTGGTCACTGCTCAGGACCCTCACTGCTGCAGTCCTTTGTGGGTCTGCTAGCTGTCAGCGGCCTGTTCAGCCACCATTCTTAGTTACCTGCAGTTCTGCATTCCTAGACAAGGTCAGAGGTGCCCAGTGGGTGGGAGAGAAGGGGCCCTTTGACTGATATACGACTAGGGACTCCAGAAGCTGAACATTGGAATGCCTTGTTGATAAGATTAGAACTAGGATTTTAACACTCTTGCCTTCAAGCAGATAAGTATTATCTGGCCTGGGTCTTCCTGGTCATGCAGGAAATAAGCTTCAGGCTATGAAGCTATCACCAATGAGTGCCATCCCCTCGCCAGGGAGCTGACCCACAGGTGCAGCAGACCTCTCCTTGCTTGTTTGTTGTTGTTGTTGTTGTTGTTGTT
>NW_004567118.1:29418437-29423329 GCF_000260355.1 Condylura cristata | reverse complement strand
CTACCTGTTCTGCTCCCCACTCTGTCTCTGGTGAATCCTCTCACCACCCCTGCACCTCTGGCCTGTACCCCAGTTCTGTATTCATAAATAAATAGAGGCTTCACCAGAGACAGAGTGGGGAGAACAGGCTGACTAATGGTGTACACTGCTGAGGGGAGCAGTGGGCAGGCCAGGAGAGGTCTGCCGCGCCATGTGGATCACCCCTGGGGCAGGCGGGGTGAACTCATGCAGAAGTGGCTTTAGCTTCTTAGTGCTGTGCTTTAAACCGCTGCGCTACCCAGGAGGGCCCTAAATAAATAAATCTTAAAAAAAAAAAAGACAAGTCACAGACTTGGGAAAATATTTGTATAACACAATGATAAAGAACATTCAACAATAAGAAAACAAGTGACCCAATTGGAAAATGGATAAGACATCTGACCCAAAAAGACATACAAATGAAAATATGTATACACACACACACACACATGTGCACGCATAGAGATATACACACGTGAAAAGCTGTCCCTAAGGAATTTAAAATTAAAATAAGGGGGGGGGCACTCTCTTTGCCACATCTACTAGCAGAATGAAGACCATTGTCAACCATCAGACTATCAACATTCCAGAAGATGTCTCCCTCTCCCTGGTGGGTCATACTATAATTGTGAAGGACCCTGCAGAGAGGCTTCACCTCCACCAGTGTTGAACTCAGGCTCCTTGGAAAGGCAAAGAGACTCTGGGTTGACAAGTGGTGGGGAAATAGGAAGGACCTGCCCATCTGTACGACCTTGTCTGTGACACCTTCCAAACATGACCAGGGTGTTGCAGTGGGCGTCTGTTACAAGGTGAGATCTGTGTGTGCCCACTTCCCCATCAAAACTGGTGTGCAGGAGAATAGGCCTCTCTTTGAAATCTGAAATTTCTTGGTCAAAAAACACATTTGCAATATTTTGATGAGGCCACCTGTTCAGTAACTTAGTCTCAGAAAGATGAGTTAACTCTTGAAGAAAATGACATTAACTTTGTATCAGATTCAGGTGCTTTGATTCAGCTAGCTACAATAATTACAGGGGAGGATAGCAGGAAATTTCTGGATGGTGTCTGTGTTTCTGGGAAAAGGAACATGTTTGGCCAACTGGTGAATAAGATTTAAGTTGTCCAACTGCAGAAACAGCAAGAAACTGGGTGACTTGTCAGACCTATTTGTGATACATCTTTAAGACACAATAAAATTCATTATTGAATAAAGAAATGAATAAATAATAAAACAGTAGGCTACCAGGATATACCTATTAGCATGGCAAATGAGGGTGTGGAACAAAGGGAATTTCATTCACCTAGTAGGAATGCAGAGTGGTACAGCCCCTTCTGAAGACAATTTGGCAGTTTCTTCCAAAGCTAAAGATAGGTTTCCTACACGATCTGACAATCACACTCCTCAGTATTTGTCCAAATGAGCTGAAAACTTACTTCCATGCCCAAATCTCTGCATGCTAATGTCTATAGCAGTTTCATTCATAACTGCCAAAAATTGGAAACAACCAAAATGTCCTTCAATAGCGGAATGGAAAAGCAAACTGTGAAACTGCCATGTAATAAAATATTATTCAATAATAAAAAAGAAATGAGCTATAAAATCACAGAAGAAACTTAAATGAATATTACCAAGAAGCCAGTCCAAAAAAGCTACACACTGTATGATTTCAACTGTTAGTTAATATTCTTGGGGGTGGAATTACCTAGATAATACAAAGATCAACAGTCACCAGGAGAAGTGAGGAAGGAAGAAAGAAAATTGTAACCTTTTTAGAAAATCCTGATGCATAAATAAATAAATCTTTATTTTTAAAAAGGACAGTTTAAAAAATATATATTCATTCTGTTTATTTATGCACACCTTTGCAGGCCAGAAGTGTGGGGGTGAGAGGATTTACCAGAGACAGAATGGGGAGTAGAACAGGTGGATCCACTGAAATACACTGCTGAGCAGAGCAGCAGGGAGACAGGAGAGGTCTGCTGTGCCATGTGGGTCAGCTCCCTGGCCGGGCATGGAACTCATGCTGCAGTGGCTGCCCATAGCTTCATTAGTGCTGAGACGTAACCCCTTGTGCCACCAGGGAGGTCTTTCATTTTCATTTTTCTAATATTTTTGATGTTTGTCTTCCATTTATTGCTGAAATTCAACCAGCTCTCATTTTGTTTGGTCCTGTTGTCCCACAGTCTATTTTCTCAACTCGTATTTCTGCCTTACTATTCTTTCAACACAATGATTGCTTAGTTAACTTTTTTTAATTCACAGCAAAATGCTTAGTCAGTTTTCAACTGGACCATCACAACAATTTTTCTGGTAAATATTCTTCACCTGTAGGTGACTTCTACTGCCACTTCCCACATTGTATATTGGTGCACTTAGCCAGTTCTGTGCTGCTTCACTTATTTAGACCCATCCTAAAAGGGGTTCCAGCCTCTCCTTAGCCTCTTCCTCAAAATTAAGGCCCACTGTGTGATTCTTTATGGGGCCAGCACTTCTGCTTTGCTGATCACTGACAAAATGATGCTCCCAGTTTTGGTCCCCCCAATTCCTGCTGGACCCCAAGGGTGCCCCAAAGGGAAGTTCTCACCTCAGGAAGGTTGTTTTGCCCAGGTTGGGGCCCCTTCATGCTCTTCCCTGTTTCCTACTTCTCTTTCTCCTAATCACAGTTTCTGCTCATTCACAGCAGGGGTTTTAAAGTTTGTCAATGTGTCTGTTTTCTAGTTTTGCTGAAAATGGAATTTCTCATGTTTGGGTTTTTTTTATTATTATTATTATTCTCTCTCTCTCTCTCTCTTTTGGATGATTTTCAGGTGAACAGTTTAAAGCTGACACAGGAAAGGGTGCCTCCCTGGTGGCACAGGGATTAAGTCCCAGCACTGTGAAGCTGTCCACTGCATTTCAATCCCTGGTCAGGGAACTGACCCACATGGCACAGTAGACCATGTCTTCCAGCTGCTCCCCTCAGCAGTGTATTTCAGTAGAGTCGCCTGTTCTGTTCCCCACTCTGTCTCTGGTGGCTCCCCCTCAAGCCCAGCCCCCCACACCCCCAACCTCTGGCCTACACCCCAGCTCTTATATGCATGAATAAATTATTTATTTTTAATTTACTTTTAATGCTGACTTGTGCAGACATGTTCATACTAGAAGTCCCTTTTGAAGATTTGAGGATGTTAAAACAGAATTGCCAGTAGCCCTGGTTATAGCCTTATGGAGAAATGAGAAGGAAAGAATGATGCCAGCAGGCGGGAAGGATGGTGGCAGCACTGACCACAGCGTCCTTCAGGAGCCCCCACGCTCAGCCCCATCACATCCTTCATAGAGCTTGACTCTGTGGGCCAATAAAGTCTCCTTTATGTTCCTGTCACTTCCAAACAGGGACCTCTGACCAAACAGGTTGTAGCCACCACACTCTCCAGTGATCCTGCCTGGTATGCCAGGTTCCTCCGCTGCCCGCCCTGACTCCCAAGTGTCTGATGCACCACAACAGAAGCAGAAAACAGGTCCGTCCCAGTGGCCAGCAGCTCATGCCACAGCAGGATTCGAGAGATGGCTGAGATGTGAGTCCTTAGATCTTCCTGCCTCCTCCAGTGACAACGCCCTCCCTGTGGGCACCTTCCTTTGCTGCTCGCTCTCACTGCCCTGCTGCCCATTCCACCCTTTCGTTTCCACAGCTGGCTGCTGCTCCCAACTGCTTTCAGGCTCTCAGGAAATATATTAACCAGTGCTGGAGCCACTGGTTAGAAGGGTTTATTATAAAATGATAAAAGGCCCAATTTCCCTGGAAGATACAGCAATTGTAAAATTATGTGAATGGAATGAAACAACCCCATCAAATTGAAAGGAAAAACTTGATAGAACAATTGAAATACAATGACAAATCACCAATTCAGTGGAAGATTTCAACATGCTTCATGTAACTGTTGAGGTCAAGTTTTCTTAAATAGGGAAGATGTGAAAAAAACTATTTAAAAACTTGATTAAATGACACATATAAAAACCCTGCTTCAAATAATTAAAGATTACAGTCTACTCAAGCACACCTGGACTCTATATTAAGTTGACCAACTAATAGGCTATAAAGCAAGTCTCAACAAATTTCAAAGAGGGAAATCATGTAAATCATGTAAATCAACTTTGACTAACATGCAATTAGTTAGAACTCCTGAACAAAAAGAAATTCAAACATTCCTGTAGAGTTAGAAATTTTTAAATCTACTTCTAATATCTGTAGATCAAAGAAAACCATAACAATAAATCTTAGTTAGCATTCAGCAATGTTGCAAAGATTCTAGGTCAAAACTTGTAGGATATCCAGTACCCCAGTTATTGTATGCATAAATAAATGAATCTTTAAAAAAAATTGTAAGATGCAACAAAAACAGAACAAAGGAGAAATTTTTATTCTGAATCTTTATATTAGAAAAGTATAAAGATTAATATCCTCATTTCAAGGTTAATGAAAGAGCAAAATAACCCAAAGAAAGCCAAAAGGAGATAAGAAAACAGAACGAAGATAAATTAAATAGAAAACAAATACACAACAAACACTATCAACAAAGTTATTTCTTTGAAATTGATAGTATCTGAAGACACCAGCCAAGGGAAAAACTGAAATTAAAAAGGAGGCACGATTCCAGATACAGCAAAGATTAAAAAGAAAATAGGGCCCTCCCTGGTGGCGCAGCAGGTTAAAACACAGCTAAGAAGCTAAAGCCACTTCAGCATGAGTTCAATTCTGCCCTAGAGGTGACCCACATGGCGCAGCAGACCTCACCTGACCTGCCGGCTGCTCCCCTTAGCAGTGTACTCCATCTGCCTGTTCTGCTCCCCACTCTGTCTCTGGTGAATCCTTTCACTGCCCCTGCACCTCTGGCCT
>NW_004567118.1:29402103-29417497 GCF_000260355.1 Condylura cristata | reverse complement strand
CAGGTGTTTGATTTAGAAGCTATATTCTTTGTGTTCCATATTGTATATTCACTGTATTAAAGTCACTTTTCATTAAAGCTTTATATGTTTTGTCTTGTTGCGGCGGATGGCAGAACCCACTTAGAGCAGGCAGGTTTTGGGGCTTCAGGGGTGTCTCTCTCCCCCTGTCCTGGAACAGATTTGGGGTGCCCTGTAATACTCTCACACACTGTCCCCCCACCCACCTCTGGCCTGTACCCCACTTCTTGTGTGCATACATAAATAAATCATTTTTTTAACTTAAAATGCAAAAACTTAAGGACCACACACATGAACTTCAGGAAGGTTGTTACTTAGGAGAGAAAAGAATGGGATGGGGTTGGAGAGGGTACACTGGCTTGTCTTTCTTACATATGTCATAAAAACATAACCCGAAACACTAAGACCTAGGACAGCGAGCTGTCCGGTACACAGCATTTTAAAAATCTTTTTCTCTACATTTTTCTGTAGGTTCAATGGGTTCACATCTTTTAAACTTTTTTTAAAAGTTCATAATATTAATTTTTCATTTGAAAAATAAAAAAAGATAGGAGAGGCCCTCCCTGGTGGCACAGTGAGTTAAAGCACAGCACTAAGAAGCTAAAGCCACTTCAGCATGAGTTCGATCCCCGCCTGCCCCGAAAGTGACCACATGGCGCGGCAGACCTCTCCTGACCTGCCCGCTGCTCCCCTCAGCAGTGGACTTCATCGATCTGCCTGTTCTGCACCCCACTCTGTTTCTTGTGAATCACCACCCCTGCATCTCTGGCCTGTATACTCCAGTTCTAAATGCATAAATAAATAAATCTTAAAAAAAAAAAAAAAAAGATAGGAGAGGAGGAAGCAAAGGCGGTAGAAAGTTAGCTCCAAAGGAAGCAAAGAAGCCAGGAGCACGGAGCGGCGCGTGTCGGGCTTTGTGGTGCTGAGACTAGAACGAGCATGTCTGTGAGCCATCCTGCAGGGAGAGGAACTGTGTGGACACAGAAGAGAGGTAAGCCCTGGAACAAGTGCTTGGTGTGGGCGCCAAGTCCTTTGAAGGGAGCTGAGAGACTGCTCCCCTTTGGCAGGAGAGAAGGTGAGGTGTGCGGGTGTTGACCCAGCATGGTCATTTGCTATACTGGGGGTGGGAAAGTGAGTAAGTCTGGTTAGTTACTGTCACGTCAACGACTCTTGGTGGTGACCATAAAACGTTTCTCACATCCCTAAAGTCTAAAGTCAGTCAAATCCCCTCGCTGGAAGGCCCAGGGAGGCAGAGTCCTTCATCCGGAGAATCATCCATGGGATGGCTGACCAACCTAGCAGCGGAGAGAAAGAATGAGAAGGGCCGGGTGTGACCTGGCAGCCAGGCTGCGAGGCCCAGGGCTTCCCCAGTCACGTGGCCAGAAGCCAGTCACCGCCTCCATGTGCCCTCCAGGGAGGCTGGGAGTGGGGTGCCTGCCCAAAGCCCACCAGAAGGGATGGGATCAGGGACTGTTGGGGGTCTCCACCACAGACCTTAAGGGGAGCACTCCTGCATTGCTGCATTTTTCTCCCTGAAACAAGTAAGGTAATAACTGAGAGTGAGGAAGATCAAGAGAGAAAGAAGGGGACTCACGGACACCTAGTCCCCGGTCTTGTAGGTTTGTTCTGTCCTCCCAGGCCCAAAGTCTCCTCCGCCGGTCCCTCAGTCTGGCCAAGAAGCACCCCAGCCTGATCCCTCTGTATTTAGGAGCCAGGGGTGTTGGAGCAGCACTGCATGTCGGCTTTGGCTTTGCTCAATCCAGAAGTCAATCAGGACAGGAAGAAGCGCCCTGAGCCCTGGAATAGACTGGGCCCCCATGATCCACACCAGCTCACTCAGCAAATGTAGATGACAGTAAACTACAGCTGCTTGAAATGAAGGTCTGTCTTCCAGAAGCCATTGCACACTTCACTTAACCAGTAAATACTTCCCTCTAAATGCACAAAATCACGTTGATGTTGGAGTTTATACTGGTTGATAAATGTTTGAAACTTGGGTGAGGGTAAAAAGAGAGAGTGGGAGAGAGAGAGAAATTATTTGGGTTCACAGAATCTGTAGGATGCTGTGTTGAAAATTATATATGTTATATTATATATAGATTAGTGTGTGTGTATATATATATATAGGTCACATATTTACATATATTAATTTTAATAAAGTAAAAACAAACATCAACTAACAGCCACAAACCAGAGACATTCTATGGGGGTGGAGAGGGGAGCAGGATCAAATCTGGGGCAGAAAGAGCACACGGGACTATGGTGACCGCGCAGGGGTGAAGGGTGGTGGAAAGTCCACTGGGATTGCAACCGTGGTGGAAAAATGTACAAAAGAAGAGTGATGTAAACATATATCCATGTAAAATAATAAAAAAAAGAAAGTTCACTTGAAATTGGCCCTATCTTGAGTCAGCCCGTCATATTTCCAGAGTGGTGGTATTGCTCCCCACAACCACACTCAGCAGCTCAGGTCAGGGACCGTGGAAGAGGAAAGAAGAGCTTAACCTGCCCTGGGGGGGACTGAGATGGGGGTGCTAGGTGAGAAAGTTAGAGGAAGAGATTCAGGGAATTCAGGTATGAAAGGGGCACAAGTAAGAGGACTTCAAGCCCACTGAGAAGGGCAGAGACTGTGACGAGGGAAGGGCCCTGGGGGCCACCGCAGTGTCCCCAAGAGCCAAGCTCACCCAGGTGGCCACGAACTGTGCAGGGAAGCTTGAGCAAAGTATCAAAACACTGGACTTTGCAGAATTTTGCTTAAAAAAAACAGTCATGGGGGCCTCCCTGGCAGTGCAGAGGTTAAGCGCCATGAAGGCTTCTGCAGCCACTGCAGCAGGATTTCAACCCCCCACCCAGGAGCAGACCACCTCAGCAGACCTCTCCTGTCTGCCAGCTGCTCCTCTCAGAAGTGTATTTCAGTCTGCCTGTTCTGCTCCCCACTCTGTCTCTGGTGAATCCTCTCACCCTCCGCACCTCTGGCCTGCACCCCAGCTCTGTATGTATAAATAAATAAAAATAAAATTTAAAAAATTACTTCAAGATGCCCCACTATGAAGGTTGACACATCATGAAAGTCTGTCCCAACTTTTCATTGGGAAAACAAATAGCGATCACATCTATGGCTTGATGCTCTGTGCTGTGTGAAAAGAAACTGAATTCATTTTTCTTTTTAGTATGAAATATTTTGGTGTCCTGGCATCTAATTTCCCTTTTGGTTGCTTATAGATTACAGAAAGAGAGCTGTTTATGCCTGTTATTATCCTGACAGAAATGGCAACACAGCACTATTATTGAAAAAAACTTAAGTTACAAGTATGTGGTATGCTGAAGTTATTGAATGTGGTGGAAGGTCCTAGGAAACCAACTGATAGCAGCACATGGAACAGTCAGGCTTAGTGACTCATTTGGGGGCATTAAGGTATTAGCCACAGGATAATTCCATGCAGGCAGAATGCGTTCCGTAGCTATTTCAAAAGTGCTTACTTATGGTGAAACGTGATGTTAGGAAAGAAAAAAAGCCCTTGGGTTTTTATTACATAGAAAAGGGTTTAAGCTTTGACATTTGAAGTTTCACTGCTTATTAAAACATCAGGGGTAGTCATAGCCTCTCTGTACCTATTCTGCTATTTCTTACCTCATTCAGTGAAATATAATTTTTGAAAGTTATTTAGCAGTAGCATTCCAGACCTTCAGATTGAGAAAAGTAGCACCCAAGAAACACATTACTTCCACTCTCAAATATTTCTAGAAAATAATGAGGTCAACAAATTAGGTAGCAACAACCCCACCACCAACTACTGCATCTTTTCTCCTCTGATCTTAAACTCCTCCTCTGTTATTAAAGGAAAACTTTGTCTCCTCTATTCACCAAATTTTTGAGACCAAATGCATGGGGCTCCCCACCACCATCCTGCTCTCTAACTCTGCAGACACCAACTGGATGTCCACAGTTCCACTGCAACCCTAACCACATGAAGTCAGCACAGGCTGAGGGCTCAGGGTCCCCCCACACAAGTGCTAGGTTGTTACCCATACTTCTGCCCTACCAGTTAAAGAGCAGGGATTCCCTCAGGCCCTTCTTCAGATTCGGTAATTTGCTTTAACTGATCATAGATCTTCAGGAAACACATTGACTGGCTTATTATCAAGGGCATAGATCAGTCAGATGAAGAACTACATAAATGAGGCCTGATGAGTTCTGAGCACAAGCACACCTGTCCCCAAGGAATCTGGAGAGTATGCCACTTTCCTGGCACGTGGACGTGTTTCCCAACCCAGCTCTCTGAACTCTGTAGTTTAGGCATTTTATGGAGGCTTCTTCACGTAGGCGTGATCAATTATTAACTCAATTTCTAGATCCTCTCCCTTCCCCAGAGGACGGAGATGGAGCCGAAAGTTACTAGTTTTTAATCATGGCGTGGTCAAATTCTGCTGACCAGGCCCCATCCTGAAACTGTCCAGGAGCTCATTACAACACCAGGCTCTCCTGTCATCAGAGAACCCCAAGGGGGTTAGAAATAAGAGTCTCCTGTCACCCCCAGCCCGCAAGAAATTATTTTTTAAAACTTATTTATTTTTGCATATAAGAACTGAGGTACAGGCCAGAAGTGCGGGGGATGAGAGAATTCTCCAGAGGCAGAGTAAGGAGCAGAACAGGGGATTGACTGAAATACACTGTTGAGGGGAGCATAGGGTAGGACAAGAGAGGTCCTATGTGGGTCACCCCCCTAGCTGGGGATTGAGCTCATGTTGCACTGGCAGCGAATAGATTCACAGTGCTGCACCCTAACCCCTTGTGCCACTAAGGAGGTCTCCTCAGGAAATAATAAGGGATTTAGGAGCTCTGTTTCAGAAACTGGAACCAGAGACCAAATATATATTTCTTATCATGTCACAACTATCTATTAAATTCTTCTTGTGGAAAGGGATGTTCAGACTGAACTGATTCCACCTTGGTGAACTTTTAACTAAAAAAAAAAAAAAAACTTAGCTACTTATTGACTAGAAATAGCCAGTTTCCAGCTAGATTTAACCCCTGAGAACTGTGCTTAATGTTTTTTCTTTTCTTTTCTCCATAGTAACCAAGACCACCTTAAGTAAAAGTCAGTGAACTAAAGGAATGTAGCCTATAACCAATCCTAGTTCTTGGTCAAGTCTATTCTTTCTTCCTTTTTTCCTTTAAAATACCTTTAAACAAAGACCCCATCTGAACAGAGTTTGGGTTTATTACTGACTTTGTGTTCTCCAATTTGCAAATATAAGACCCCCCAATAAATGCAATTATTTTATTTTAGCTTCTTCTTTTTTTAAAGATTTATTTATTTATGCCTACAGAACTGGGGTATAGGCCAGAGGTGCAGGGGAGCTGAGAGGATTCACCAGAGACAGAGTGGGGAGCAGAACAGGCAGATTGATAAAGCACACTGCTGAGGGCAGCAGCGGGCGACACAGGAGAGGTCTGTGGCACCATGAGGGTCACCTGGGAAGAGGGGAATCGAACTTGTGCTGAAGCTGCTGCAGCCAGCTTACTGTGCTGCATTTTAACCCGTGTGCCACCGGTTTTCTTAGAAGACATTGTATGTGCTTGGATGTAGCAGACATCTATTGTTCGACTTGCCCACCCACCTCCATTGCTCTCCCCATCACCATTTCTGTGAACCTTCCCACGTGGTGTGCAACAGCCCACGACATGACCCTGCCCTTGGCTTCAATTCAACTGGCAGATTGTTAGTCAGCTGACCCAAGAGAGCCAGTCAGTGTCCTCCCTGAGAACCTGGGGTAGAAAGAGAGAACTAACATGTAAGCTACAAAAACTCAGGAGTGTTGAAGGAACATGAACTGCAAAATAGAGAGAAGCCTGTCCGCCTAAAAAGAGAAAAGAGTGAGAGACCAATGTCCTGAAAGAACTTCCTGGACCCTCCCAAGCCCCGCCGCACTTTGATTCACCAGGCCCAGCTGCACTCCAGCCCCAAGATCCCATGAGGCGCCTCGCAAGCCTCTGATAAAGTCCCTTGTGCCACACACCAGCGGCCCAGCTCATTCCCTGGACGTCTCTGAAGTCTGTTGTG
This sequence comes from Condylura cristata, assembly GCF_000260355.1. Lineage (NCBI taxonomy): Eukaryota > Metazoa > Chordata > Mammalia > Eulipotyphla > Talpidae > Condylura > Condylura cristata. The sequence goes on along the minus strand of NW_004567118.1, from coordinate 29,411,414 downwards.
TGTTGTCAGCTTACCTGCGCATTCCTCTGCCAGTGCCAAGCATGTGTTACTTACTTCTAACATTCTTTAAATACCTGACAGGACAGCTCCTCCTGTCATTTTCTGCATTTATTCTTCTACATAAATTTAGACTCATATTGTCAAATCCTTTAAAAAAAAAAAAACATTGCACAGGATTTTAGTTTGGGTAACCTGGGATCTCTGCATTCATCTAGGGAAAACTGACATCATCAAGTTGCTCTATTCTGGCCTTTTTGTGACCTCCCTAGTTTGGGCCCTGTTCTCATGCACATGCACACATTTCCCAAGTTCATCCCTAGGCATTATGCATCCTGCATCCTCCTCCTTCTTTTGTGAGTTTGCTGTGGAGCTTGTAATGATCACCTCTGCCCACCATACCACCTCCCCCTGACTGCCTCCGGTGAGCGCCCTGACGCCCTAACCCCTCCACTTAGCCAAGCACTCTTGCCTCAGGGCCTCAGCCTCACTAGAAGCTGGACCAGCGCAGGTACAGCCCAGAACTGCTGGGCAGGTTCCACCCAAGCTGGTAGAGAAACTCTCCCTTCTGATCATGCTTAGTGAAATAAGCCAGAAAGAAAAAGAAAAATACTAGCAGGAGCATAAGGGATCAGGGGGAAAAAAGGGAGAGACAAACAAAGGTAGTAGAGTAAAAATGAAAACAATGAACAACTATAAACCAGAGACATTTTATTGGGGTGGAAGGGACAATGGGATCGGAACTGGGGTGGGAAGAGTGCACTGGATTGTGGTGATGGCACACGGGTGAATTGGTGGTAGAAGCCCATGGGGATTGCAACTGAGATGGAAAATGCACAAAATGAAGAATGCTGTAAAAATAAATAAATAAAATAAATAAAGGTCAGAGATGGTTACATACACATACACACAAAGAAACACTCCCTTCTTCAGTTCCCGTTCCGTAAGCTCGAGAGAGGCTGGTGAACTCCTTCCAAACTGGGTGCTCCATCCCTACCGCCTTTGCCATCCCTTTGGCCCCTCTCCCCTTCACTCCTGTCTCTAGAACCAGTTCCCCAGAAAACTGCCCCCCAAGCCTTTCAGGTTCTGCTTCTGAAAGACACCTTAAGACACAGATTCATTCTCACAGTGAGACAATTGTGTTTTATAGGAGAATCGCTTATCCACTTGGTTTCCCCACTCAGAAAAACATCGCCCCAGCTGATGAACGGAGCTGGGCCTGGTCTGGCCTGTGGTCAGGAGCCATCCCTGCCTCACTTCAGGTGGGAGAGCGTGAGAACTGGGGCCGCGGTGAGGGCAGGAAGGGCTGGCTTGGCCCTCCAGCAAGCCAGGGTAAGGCAACCAAAAACTCCTGATGTATACAGAGTCTCCTCTGACTCTCCTGCAGCACATTCGTCCCCACAGTTAGGGACACAAATAAACACAAAGACAGGCACAGACACAGACACACATATTTGTAGTTGTAAACCAAATAGCTCCATCTTTTCCCATCTCCTGAGTCTTGCCCCCTCTTGGCACCTCTGACCTCCTTTGCAAAATCCTCCACAGCCTTGTGCCCCACCACCACGCCTGCCTTACTCAAATCCAGGTGTGACCCCTTCTTTATTCCCCAAAGCACAGTTCACCTGAATCAGTAAAGAGAGAAATAAACTGGTGGCTGGAGAGGGGCCAGGAGGTCAAGTAGAGAGTTTTGATGAGAAAATTTTTGAACATGGAAAGAATCCAAGGGAGGGGGGTGTCCGTTGGGGGCATAGGGAGGGGGATGAATATACAGAGGAAAATAATCACTGGTGTGAGTTAAGGAAATATAGAACGGTTGTGAGGGTGATGGGATTAACGTGTATATTATTATTCAGGCTGAATGTTTTACTTAATTTCTTAAAGACTTTAAATAGGACCCCCCACTCCCGCTCCAGCTATTACAACAAATCAAATTCTGCTCATGCACTCAAGACTCAGTGTTCTGGGAGAGGACCCAGTGAGCCCATCTGAGTGCATGCCCGACCTGCTCCGCCAGGCTGCTGAGTCCCCCAAATATGTGCAGCACAAGGATCCTTAAAACAGGGGGTGAATGTCTACTCTGACCCTATTTCTCTATTGGGTTGCTTTTTTGTCTTGTTATTTACATTAGACTTTATCTTCTGGATATTAGCTTCTTGCTATAAATATTGCAAATATTTTGTCCAAGTCTGTTGCTTGTTTCTAATTTAAGTTGTCAAATCTGTCTGTATTTTCTGTAGAAGCAATACTATTGTTCCATACTACACTTGTAAAATATTATCTGTTTCAGTTAAGTCCTGTTTCAGTTAAGTCCTATCTTTAGGCCCTGCAGTTTCTGAACAAAATAAACACAAAAGCTGAGAGAACAGTACAATGATCACTCACGTACTCACTGCTACTTCAAAAACCATCCTCCAAATTACTTCAGAGCAAATTCTAAACCTGTGTTTGCACCTGTAAATATTCCAGCACATGTCTCTAAAATAGAGAAGCTTTTGGTTTTAACTTAACCACAACACTGTTATAACCAAAATAATTGATAATAATTAGTACTCAGATTTACCTGATTATCCCTGTCTTTTTACAATTGACTAGTTCAAATAAGGATGCAAAGCCCTGGCATTGCATGTACTGGATGTCTCTTAAGGTTCTTTTGCTCTAGAAACCTCCCCCCCACCTTTATTTCCTTATTTATTTGTTGAAGAAGCCAGAAATCGTCTCTCTAATCTTCTCCCCTCTGGATCTGTAGGATGCATGCCTATGTGATCGCCCGCCTTCCCCCTAAATTTCCTACAGACTGGTAGCATTAGAAGCTTAGTCACGCTCAGGTTCAAGGTTCTCTGAACAAAACCTTTCCCATTGCTTCACAATAGGTGAGGTCCCCTAACCCGCAACCTTCTGCACATCTTAGATAATGGCCGTCTGCCCGTCTGAGATTTGTGCTCTTATTTCTCAGTGTATATCCACCTCCGGAACTAGTCCTGAGCATGTTTCACCTCTCACCTGGGCCCTCTCTCAGGCGCTGTTTCTCACCTCTCCCTGTGCGCCAGAAAGCATGGAGGCCCCAAGCATGTGTGCACTGCCTCCGACCAGAGCCAGCTCTGAGTTTCTCCCAGTCCTCAGTCCAAGGCACACTCCTGGCGTCAGTCTGCTCAAAGTCCTTCTTTGAGTGGTCCCTTCAGCCAGGCGGCCCCTTCTATTCTCCTCCCTCCCCCAGAGGCCCTCTTAAATGGGTTTGACATGTCCTAGTAGGCATCCTGGAAAATTATTGGAGCTATGGGGAGGAGCTGATTTTATCTCTTTGTTGTGTGCTAGAGCATTCTGTTTAGAATAACTGGGATGGGGCCTCCCTTGTGGCACAATGGGTTAAAGCACAGCATTATGAAGCTATCTGTAGCCACTGTAGCACGAGTTTGATCCCTGGCCAGGGAGGCGACCCACATGGCGCGGCAGACCTCTCCTGTCCCACCTGCTGCCCCCCTCAGCAATGTACTTTGTCAATCTGCCTGTTCTGCTCCCCGCTCTGTCTCTGGTGAATCCTCTCACACCCTGTGCCTCTGGCCTGCACTGCAGTTCTTGTATGTATAAATAAATAAAAATAAATCTTAAAAAAAAAAAAAAGGGCCCTCCCTGGTGGCACAGCGGGTTAAAGCACAGCACTAAGAAGCTAAAGCCACTTCAGCATGAGTTCATCCCCGCCTGCCCGGAGGTGACCCCAGGGCGCGGCAGACCTCTCCTGACCCGCCCACTGCTCCCTTCAGCAGTGTACTTCGTCGATCTGCCTGTTCTGCTCCCCACTCTGTCTCTGGTGAAGCCTCTCACCGCCCCTTCACCTCTGGCCTGTACCCCAGTTATGTATGAATATAAATAAATCTTAAAAAAAAAGAACTGGGGTGCACACCAGAGGTGGTGGGGGTTGATGAGAGGATTCACCAGAGACAGAGCGGGGAGCAGAACAGGCAGATCTACTAAAACACACTGCTAAGAGGAGCAGCGGGCAGGTCAGGAGAGGTCTGCTGTGCCATGTGGTTCAGCTCCTTGGCTAGGGATGCCTTCGCAGTGATAATGCTGAGATTTAACCTCTAGGCCACCAGGGAGACCACTGTTTATTTTTCATTCAATGCTGATTTTTAGGTCTCTCCATATTTCTGTGTGTGTATGTGCTTCCTTTTTCGGGGCATTCCACTTCAGTTGCTCTTTTTCTCCCTCTTTATGAGGCACAACTAACAGAAACCTGTCTATACTTCAAATATTAAAACATGATTTTTAAAGCATACAACTCTGAGGGTTTAATATACATATACACTGTGAAGTGATTACAACCATCAAGTTAATTAGCACTTCCATCACCTCACATAGTTACCATCTGTGTGTGTGGTGAGAACACTTAAGAGCTAATTCTCTTAGCACACTTCAAATCTACTATACAGTGTTATTAACTATAATCACGGTGCTGCACACTCACTCACCATAACTTACTCATCTGTTTTTTATAGGATTTATTTATTTATGCATACAATAACTGGGGTACAAGTCAGAGAGGTTGGTGGGGGGTTGGTGTGAGAGGATCACCAGAGACAGAGTGGGAGCAGAACAGGCAGATCGACGAAGTACACTGCTGAGGGGAGCAGCGGGCGGGTCTGTTGTGCCATGTGAGTCACCTCCCTGACCAGGAATCGAACTCATGCTGCAGTGGCTGTGGATAGCTGCATAGTGCTGTGCTTTGACCCATTGTGCCACCAGGGAGGGCCCAACTTATTCATCTTATAACTGAATTTTTGTACCTTTTTGAACAACTTCTCCCATTTCTCCCCCTGCCCCCAGCCCCTGGCAACTGCCACTCTACTCTGAGTTTGACTTTTTTAGATGCCTCCTATAAGTGAGATTATACAGTATTTGTTCTTCTGTCTGCCTTATTTCACTTCACATAATGTCCTTCAGATTCATTGATGTAGTCGCACGCCGGCAAGATTTCCCTTTTTATGAATAAATAATATTTTATTGTATGTATAGATACATAGGAGACACATTTTCTTCATCCAATCATCCATGAATGGATTCTTAATGTTGTTTCTAGGTCTTAACTGTGTAAATAATGCTGCAGTGGACATGAGGATCCTGATTTCATCCCCTCTGGATTTACCCAAAAGGGGATTGCTGAATCATATGTAAATTCTGAAAACTCCATGTAGGGCCTCCCTGGTGGCACAGGGGCTAAAGTCTCAGTGTATCAAGCTATCACCAGTCACAGCAGTACGAGTTCAAACCCAGCCAGGGAGCTGACACACATGGCGCAGCTGACCTCTCCTGTCTCACCTGCAGCTCCCTCAGCAGTGTGTTTCAGTAGATCAGCCTGTTCTACTCTGCTCCCCACTCTGTATCTGGTGAATCTCTCACACCCTTCTCCCTGCACCTCTGGCCTACACCTCAGTGCTTGTAAGCATAAACAAATAAAATTAATCTTTTTTATTTTTTCCAAGAACACTCCACACTGCTTTCCATGGGAGCTGTGCCACAGGAACCGTTTCTAAGTGCTGGACACTAGCCCATCAGACACATGCTGCACGTTGTACTGGCACCCAGGTCACCTCCAGTTCCTACTACCCAAACAGAATCACCATGCACATCTCAGGGTCCCATAACAGACCTGTAAGAGAATGTCTCTGATATGTATACCCAAAGCAGAATCACAAGGATCGTGCATTCTTACTAATTCCATTCTTATTAAAATACCTTACAGAATGACCATTCCACCTTACAGTGCCATGAGCTGTGCATAAATTTCTCACAATGCCCGCCTCTTTGTCAGTATTTGACTTCCTTTCAAACTTTTGTCAACAAGTTGGGTGTAAAGAGATGGCTTGTTGATGTTTTAAGCTGCCTTTCTCAGTTACGGCTGACTCCTTAGCACCTCTGCTGTGAACGGCCTGTCTGTATCCTTAACTGCTTCTCTGACAGATTCCCTATCTCTGGCTCCATCTCTGGGTTCCTGTTCTGGGTGGCCCCCATTTGCCCCTCCATAGCCTGGTTGGAGAGGTTGAGCTGTATGTTTATATCACATGGCTCACTTGCCATCTGGCCTCCAACCCTGGCAGGAAGTCAGAGAGAAGAGGAGCAAGAGGAAGATACTGGCTTCCCCAACTCCCTTCCTACAGAGTAGCTGTGTGGGAGAGCTGCCTCCTGCCACCAAAAGTCACAGCAGGCTGACAGATGCGCAGCTCCTGGAAGGAGACCTTCTCCCTCCCTGAGTAACTGCAGACCTTAACAACTCCCCACTGCAGGGAGGCCTGGGTCCCTGTCCCATCTCTTGTGGCTTCCCTGACCCCACTCACACCTTTTGTAAATGGCCCCTTTATTTAAAAATCTTCCAATTACCTATTTTGGATATTCCATCTGTTTCTTATAGGAGCCTAGTAATACATTATCATTGAGCTGAAATATTTTACTTTCATGCAATAAATCTCCATGGTTTGTTTCACTTCTTGATATTGTAAGAAGTAACCTGAAGAACAGACACAGAAACTTTGAGGGCAACAGGAAGTGAAACTTTGCATCCTGCAGAGCAGGTATCTGCAAATTGGGAGGCATACCAAATACATTTTTATTCAGCTTACATATCCTAGTGTGCAATGCCTTCCCCCTTTCTTCATAGTTGCAGTCTTACACGAAAGTCATCTAATTTCCTTTCCACAATTGGCAATGCACATTAAACTCTTTTTATTTGTTCCTTTCAGGGTCATTTGGCCTGTTTCATGTCACCTCAGTGAGCCTTTGCTTGGTTTTCAGATACACAGTCAGGAATCTTGGGCTGTCACCTTTTGCAACTATCTGCTTGAAGGCACAAGGGTCAGTATTTACTCATTTTACCTGGTGTTTTTGTTTGTTTGATTTGTTTTTTAATTTATTATTGCATAGAAGAACTAGGGTGTAGGCCAAAGGTGTAGGGGTGAGCACGGAGACAGAGTGGGGAGCAAAACACGCAGATGTACTGAAAAACTGCTAAGGGGAGCAGCAGGCAAGACAGGAGAGGTCTGCTGAGCCATGTGGGTCAGCTCCCTGACCAGGTATCGAACTCAGGCCTTGGAAGTTATAAAGCTGAAACTTAACCCCTAGACCACCAGGGAGGCCCAAGCGTTGCATCTTGCCAGTGCAGCAGTTGCTGTGGTTTAGTGTTCTTTTTGCAGGGAGAGGTCATAACTTTGTCAGCCAACCTCTCTTGTCTTACCTGCTGCTCCCCTCAGCAGTGTACTTTGTCCATCTGCCTGTTCAGCTCCCCACTATGTCTCTGGTGAATTCTCTCACTGCCACTACACCTCTGACCTGTAACCAAGTTCTGTATGTATAAATAATCAATAAATCTTTATTAAAAAAAAACTATTTACAAAATCAGGCAAGAGCCATAGTTTATCAACTACTACTCAATAATTAATAGGCTCCCTGATTTTCAGTTGAAATTTATCCACCTAGAATAAAAACATGCTATGCAACCATATTTGCAGGTAACTGGGACCTTGGGACTAATTGCAATCAAAGAGACATCTGAAGTGCACACAACTTCCAGAAATGTACTCACAGAGGGAGATAATTTCCTCTCTCTTCTCCTTTCACTTGAATGAAATGTGTCATGGCTGGAGTGGAACATCTTAGAACACATAATAGAATCTACGTGTTGAGAATAGTAAAGGAACAAAATAGAAACAGCTGAGGTGCTACAAGACTTTATCATAAATAAATCTTGAACTTTTGCCAACTGCTTACCCTGAATTAAGTCGCTTTTCTTTTGTACTCCATTAATCCAGTCTTCTGTACTCCCTAAATATATCTAATGATACATTTTTCTGATGCTAAACTATCTTTGAATTCTTGGTATACAGATTACTTGAATGTGTATCTTTTTTAATATACCATTTGATTGTGCTATAATTCCTAATATCTTATATAGGGTTTTTACATATCTGATCGATATAGTAAATATTTGCTATTTGAATTTTTTAAAAAGAGTTATTTATTTGTGCATACACAACTGGGGTGCATGCCAGAGGTGCAAGGGCGGTGCGAGGATTCACCAGAGACAGAGTGGGGAGCAGAACAGGCAGATCGACGAAGTACACTGCTGAGGGGAGCAGCAGGCGGGTCAGGAGAGGTCTGCCCCGCTGTGTGGGTCACCCCCGGGGTTGGGGATTGAGTTCACACTGAAGCCGCTGCCACTCATTTGCAGGGTGGTGCTTTAATCCATTGCACCACCATGGAGGGCCCATATTTGAAATTTATTTTAAAGTGGAAATTTTTTTAATTACTTTATGATCCAGTACTTGCTCGATTAAAAAAAAAAGTATCCCAATGTACTTGAAAGGAACTGATAAGTGCAATATACTAAATATGCCTATTAGATGATAATGGTTCAGTTTGGGCTTAAAATACATACCTTTAGTGTTTTTTGTCTGCTGTATCTACCAATCAGTAAGAGAGATATATTACAATCTTTCACTATGAATATAGATTTGTCTGTTTTTTTTATTGTAAATGGAATCGTTTTTATTTTTTTCCTTTTTTATTTTAATATATTTTGTGACCTTGTTATTCAGTGTACATATATTTAACATTAATGTATCTTCCTGTTGCATTAAAGAAGTTACTGTCTTTATCTCCTGTAATATTTTTTGTTATAAAATATACATATAAAAATATGGAATATAACAAATATACATTTGTTATAAAATATACATTCTGGGCCCTCCCTGGTGGCTCAGTGGGCTAATGCACAGCACCAGAAGCTAGCAGCAGCGACTGCAGGACGAGTTTGATCCCCCACAGGGAGCTGACCCACACCGAGCAGCAGACCTTACTGACCCGCCCACTGCTCCCCTCAGCAGTGTACTTCGAGGATCTGCCTGTTCTACTCCCCACTCTGTCTCTGGTGAATCCTCTCACCCCCTACACATCTGGCCTGTACTCCAGTTCTGTATGCATAAATACATAAATCTTTAAAAAAAAAAAAAGAAATATGGGAAATAAAATATATTTTATATGTTAATTATTTTGTTTAGGATTTGTCTAACATCTTTTTCATACTTTTATTCTCAACCTCTGTTTTAGATGTATCATTTGAACATATGGTTAAACCTTTTTTTTTTTTCAATCTGGAAGTTTTTGCTTTTTTTTTTTTAAAAAAAAAGATTTATTTATTGGCCCTCGCTGGTGGCGCAGCGGGTTAAAGCACTGCACTGAGAAGCTAAAGCCACTTCCGCATGAGTTCGATCCCTGCCTGACCCGGAGGTGACCACATGGCGTGGCAGACCTCTCCTGGCCCGCCC
>NW_004567118.1:29352279-29401659 GCF_000260355.1 Condylura cristata | reverse complement strand
AGGATTCACCAGAGACAGAATGGGGAGCAGAACAGGCAGATCGAGGAAGTACACTGCTGAGGGGAGCAGCGGCAGGTCAGGAGAGGTCTCCTGTGTCACCTGGATCACCTCCCTGGCAGGCGGGAATAGAACTCAGGTGGAAATGGCTCAAGCCTCTCAGTGCTGTGCTCCAACCTGCTGCACCACCAGGGAGGGCCCAGTTTTTGCCTTTTAACAAAATAATTTACCCTTTTGCATTTAATATAATCAACAGTATAGTTAGGTTCAAAACTAACCTTTCAATTTTGGGCTTTTTCTTACCCATCTATTTTGTTTCTTTTCTACTCCTTTTCTGTCTTCCTGTAGATTAGTAACTTTCATTTTTCCCTTTATAAATTGATGGTTATAAGCTCAGTTTCTAATGAATTAACCTAAAAATTACAACCATAAAGAAAATACTCTTTCTTCTCTATGTCAAACCTGAAGTGTTATACGTCTTTTATATCTGTACTTATATAATCATCCTCCTTTCTAAAGTTACTTGCCTGTACTTCCTTTTTTTTCTCCTTCATATTAATTTTATTGACCTCTTTCAAGATTTTTTTTTTCTTCTATTAGTCATATATCCATTTTACTTCCCTGGCTCATTAAATTCACTTGTTTTTAGACTAAATTCTTTGATTTTTTTCATTTTTAAGCTTCTTGAATTTAAAACTTAGCTTATTTCAAGCCAAACTTTCTTATTTTTTAATAAATTTTCCTCCTGAAGTTTGTTTTTAAACAACCCATACTCTCAGAATGAGATGCTCTCTTTCTTTTCTAAATCATTTGATTTTTTTTAGTTTGATTCTCTCTTAACCTCAAAATTATTATCTTTTACAAAGATAGTAAGAAATTTATATACTAGTAGATCTCTTGCATTCATGTCTAACGTTATTTTATTGTGGGCAGAGCATTGCTGCACTGTTATTTCCCCCCTACCCCCAAAACAGAGCTGGGTGAAGCCCCATGGGGTCTCCCACTACACCCAAAGCAATTGCTTGGCGCATCTTCAAATAGAAAAAGAGTTCAGCTGTGACTTCAACACAGACAGCAGTGCAGCGATTTGGGGACTGTCATTATGTGGGTCGTTACTTCTTCAAGATATTATTGGTGAACTAATACTTTGTCAATCTTTGCTAATCCCATAGGTGTCTCCAAGGTTTACCCCGTCAACTCCCACCCCGGATTGTGAGTTGTTTCACTGGAGCTTCTCTTTCTTGGTACTGATTTTCCTTTTTGTCTGGTGATCCGCACTCCCCGCTTGTGGGACTGATTTTGCCCCCTGTCTGTGGACACTGCTTCTATTCACCAGGATGCATGCAACAGACACCCACAAGCTGCATTGATACCCTCAGGTAGGATCTGTTGCACCCAATACTTAGTTCTGGTCTGTTCTGTTTCTGGGGAGATTGGTGGTTAGGATAGTCCCCAGAGACAATACTATTTTATGGCCAAGACTCAGAGAGCAGCATAACCTGACCTAACTCACATATCCGTGAGTAACAAGTCAGAATCCTAACCCAGGCTCTCTTGCCCAAAACCCAGCAGCTGTCAGCATGCCCTGCTGCCTGCCCAAAGCTTCCTAGTGCCAGCATGTCCACTCCCGTTGCATACTCCCCAGTAACCAGACAACTCAGAGAATGTTTAGTATTTTTCTCTTCTTTTAACTCCTAAAAAAACCCGACAATAATAACATGCAAACTGCAGACAGAGGCATGGGTTTCACTCTCCTGCCCCTCCAGACATCTTTCTACATTATTCAGACACTATCCTGCCCGCCCCCCTCCCCTCAACCCTCCACCAGCCCTTTGGATCTAGGTGAAAATCCCAAGAAGATTTCCAGGCTTGGCCCCTTCAGCAGATGAAACATTGAGGAAATAAATTAAGGGGAGAGGCGGCTCCTAACTGGTGCGGTCCAGCCCTGTCTCACAGACCCAACGGTAGGGGGTCTGGCAGAAGTCATCATTCCAGCGGCCGTCATCTGTGAAGTGGGCACAGTCCTCGCCTCCGCCAAGCCCATGCCCGTGCCAGTCATCAGGCTGGTCTGGTCTCCAGTTCCTACAGAGACCAGATGGATATGGATCCCAGAAGCCCCCTTGGGCCCTGGAGCCCATAAGACTGGGACAGCAGGACACAGGTGGAGGGGCAGGGCCACAGGGTGGCACACACTCACTTGAAACCCTTCTCGTAGTCTGACCCGTCCACCCATCTCCAAGGCCCATTTTGGTCGGTGAGACCAATCCAAGTGTTCACAGGACCCGTGTGGTGCTGGACAAATTTCTGACGAGAAAGTAAGGGGATGTTGGTGGCTCCCCTTTGGGCCAGTCAGCCTCCCAGAGGAGCCCCAGTCCCTTCACCTGCTCCTCCATGGAGTTGATGACCACCAGGTGTGCGTTCTCCAGCTGGCAGTAGTTGTCAGCCTCGGGCCAGGGCTTCCCAGAGCGAGAGAACCAGTAGCAGCTCCTTTCATACGCCACCCAGTTAACGGGGCAGCAGGACTTCTCAGAGGCTGAGTGGGCACAAAGAGGGAGTAGGGGCTGAGGCACTGCCCAGAGAGGAAGAGGGCAGGAAGCAGGACCAGGCCACCCCTTCTCACCATTGCCCTGCAGGACGGCCATCTGACAGCTCAGGCCTCGCAGGTCAAACAAAAACTGCTTCATGTGGAGCAGCAAGGAGGCATGATCTGGAGAGACCCAGGCAGGGGGAGGAGAGGAAGTCAGAATAAGCAGGGGTTGGGGAGGTCCCTCTCGGCTGGCCCCACGACCAGTCACAGCTGTCTCTCTTTCGACCCAGACCCTGGTTTGGCCTGAGGGGTCCTATGTCCTACCCAGGCCCGCAAGTTGCTTCTCTGACCTTCTTTCAGGTTGTGCTGCTCTTTCTCCACCTGGGACTCCAGGGATTTCATCTTTCTGCCCACTCTTTCTCCTAGGAGAGAAATTTGCTCAGTGTCCCCACATCCCTACCCTTCCACAGACTCCCAGTCCCCCAGCCCCTGCCCCCCGCACCCGCACCCTGAACATTCAGGTCCTTGACTTTGACCTCCGTGGTCTCGGTGAAGTTGCTGACCATGTCCCTCAGAACCTGCATCTCCTCCTCCAACCTGGAGTCTGCGTGGGACAGAGGGTGCACAGGATCAAAGGGTGGGTTTGTCCACCATCACTGCAGCCAGCATGCCCCAAACCCATCGGTCAGCAACCCCCCTAACATTAGTCCCTTCTCAGCCACCCCACCCCAGGGCACCCACTTTGGGCTCCAATCACACAGACAACCACCAGCAGCAGAACACTGAAGCCCAGCGAGAGCAGGAGGAGGCGGAGTCCGGAGCAGAGGCGCAGAAGGAGCGGCCTGGCAGGAGACGGCACTGCAAAAGAGGAGGCGCTGGCTCAGGGACTCTGGGGTCTGAGGAGGGAGGGAGGCTGAGGGCGCACTAGATCAAGAAAGCTGCGTCGTGGGGGACCTTGAGGGTCTCTGGAGGAGGAAAGGAAAGGTTAGGAAGGGGAGTCACAGCTTTGACCTGCCCCAGCCCTGCCCAGGCCGAGCCTTTGTTGACACCTAGTGGCCTGACGGGTCACTACAGCGGACAAACTAAGCCTTGGGGATGGAGTTTAACAGGGAGACCTGAGGAGGGGCAGCCAGCTAGGGAGTCGTCCGTCCCCCCTCCCTACCCACCCCAAGGCAAAGCACTGAGAAGGAGGCCGCTTTCTGTCTCCATGAATCCCACTCTCCTTGGGTGTCGGGAGAGAGGGCAGGGTCCCAGCCTTCTGGCGTCTCTGGTGCCCGGGACCTGGGAGTCCCGTCCCCTATGAACTAGAGTATGGGGCCTCCCCCTTACCCTCTTTCCTGAGGCACCTTCCACCATCAAAGCAGATGCTCACTCCCAAGCCCCACGAACTTCAAAGTACTTGATCAACCAACCCACATCTTTGCTCCCATGGGGGGAGGGAGGATGTTTGAGGTAGCAGAGTCCCTAGCTTCTGCATACAGACCTTACCCTCTTGAGCAAATGGATCACACACACACACACACACACACAGAGCCAAGGTTCACCTGGTGTTGGAAGAGGGGAAGAAGAGAGGAACCCTAATGTCCTGCAGTTACTCACACACTGCTGGGTCCACCCCCTCCCCAGGGTCCTGAGAAGCAGGTAGCCAGGTAGCATGGTGAGGATCAAAAGGCATGTATTAGTCTTGGGTCACCAACAAAAGGAGTCCAGCCCCACACCCGACCTCTCCCAAGAGCGGCATCTCAGCCGGCACATTCTGAGTGGGGCAGAGCGTGTGCCTGAGTCAGAGAGCGGTGCCTGAGTCACAGAATCAGGGGCCGAGACAAGGCAGTCTCCAAGCGCTCACCTTTCAGAAGTGGGGGAAGGTGTCCCCTCACCTTTTCTGAGCTGGTGGTCATTCTCCTCGTTGTCCAGATGCTGAAGGTCTTGGTACTCCTTTGTCATGGTAGGACAGGCTGGACCTGGGACTAAGTCAAGGCTGGGGCCGGACTGAGCTGGGGAGTGGGGTATAGTCCCTTTCTAAGCAGTCATCAAGCTACAGAGAGACCGTTCTTCTTTCCCCCTTTCCCTCCCAGGCCTGGCATCCAAAATTCCTCAGAAGTTTTCCCACCCAGCCCCCACCCCTCCTGCCACCAGGCCCCCTCCATTCCCTCCTCCTCCTTCTCCACCCCCACCCCAGTCAGTCCCAGTCAGTCCCCTGCCTTTCTTCCCCTTTTACTTGCTGAAACTCTTGAAGTTGACTCCTGGGTCCTTAAGTGCTGTGTAGATCTCAGCTAGGAAGGGGACTGAAGCCTGGAGAATTTAGGGTGTGTGGACAGCCCTAGACAGCTGAGCAGGTCAGATCTGGCATCCCTAGTGCCAGGACTTTGGACGGTAAACAGAAGTGAAAATGGATTTGGACCTCAGAGGGTGTGTGGGGGTGGAACAGGGGATGGGTTGTCTTTGCTTTCCTCCCCAGGGAGGGGGAATCTTTTGCTCTGTCCTCCCACACTCACCATGGGTTGGTCACCTCACTCCACACTGCTCAGTTTGAGAGGGAGAGCTGAGCCGGGAGGGGACAGGGAGTGGTGCAGTTTGTGGTTTCCCTTCTGTCACCCCCACTTTTACTTCCTGCCTCTGAATTTCCCAGAACTGTAGATGTCTCCAAATACCCCAGGCTAGGATCAGAGGGACACGATCTCTGTTCTTACCCAATCCAGGCCTGTGACCCTGGCATCTGAGTAAGGCCCCAATTTCATACAGTCCTGATGGCCAAGCTGCTCGGCTGAGGTTGACTAGCTTCACCTCCTGGGGAGTCCAGTCCTCAGGCACCATGAGAGCAGAGGGGAGGCAGGAGAGCAGCTTCCCCATTGGGAACAGTGTCTACAATCCTCCCTGATTCCTGCTATGAACTGGAGCGTTGCCTTTACTAACCCCTTTTATTACCACTGAGGAAACCCCAATTTGCAGAGGAGGAAACTGAGGCTCAGGAAGGTCAGCTTTCATCCATGTCATACCACAAGGAAGCTGCAGAGGACTGGGATTTGGGCAGTCCTGACTCCAGGACCTGAGAGCTGGCCCTGAAAGCACACCCAGCACAGAGGGCCATCATCACAGCTAGGCCAGGGCCCCAAAGATGCCAAAACCCACAACCCCACAAGGGATTCAGAAAGGATTGTGCTCAGAGAGGAGCATGTAATTCTGCTAAAGTAGAAATTAGGCGGTGTTAGGTGTTAATGTTTCCCCTTAGGTCCCAAAGGCAAAGTCCTGCAGTTATGTCCATGAGAACACTCAACTTGAGCTGTGAGTTTTATACTGTGAGAAGTTTAAGAGTATGCTCCTTACATAAAAGGGAAAAGTCCTGTGTACCCCCTCATTTATCTCTTGAAAACATCCCCCCATGCCCGGCTATTCCCCCTTCCCACTGTCTGCATGCACTGGGGCTGTGGCCAGGCTTTTGGTGGCTGCTGCACTGCCAGTGGCATTCTCTGAAATGCCACTTACTCAGGCAGGTTGGACTAGTGGTTTCGCTTGAAGTACTGGCTGGAAAGGACACCAGGAGGGCCGGTGTTGGAGGATGCTGGTTGCATGGCTATGGCCAGTGGGAAACTGTGCAAGTTACACTTAGGATATGGATATTCTTCTGTTTGCATGTTATACTGGGAAACTGGTTTTTGCAAGCTAGTTTCTACCCTATGACCACATTCCCCAAACTCATTTGTTAGGAAGCAGTGTTTGGAACAGCTCTGAAAAACACCTCCAAAGCCAAAGGTCCCACTGATAAACAGTAGAAAGAAAATCAAACAACATGCTTTGTGGGCCACTAACTCAAAAAGCAAGTCCTCTGCAAAATACCAGCAGTAATTCTGAGAACCTAAGAAGTGGCTAAAAACAAAATTATGCCACAGCCATGGTAGATTTATAGTCTGTGAACTTTACATTTACATTTATTCCTTTAAGAATATATTCACTGAATTATGCAAGGGAGCGCCCTGGTGGCCTACAGGTTAAGTCTCAGCACTACAGCCAGAGTTCAATCCCCAGCCAGGGAGCTGACCCACATGGCACAGCAGAACGTCTCCTGTCTCACCTCCTGCTCCTTCAGCAGTGTATTTTAGTAAATCTACCTGTTCTGCTCCCCACTCTGTCTCTGGTGAGTCCTCTCACCCACCCCTGTACCTCTGGTTTAAACCCCAGTTCTACGCAAAAAAAAAAAAAAAATGCAGGGCATTCAGGGACAAAACATCATGTATTAATTTTCTATTGCCAAGAAATAAATACAGCACAAATGCAACAGCTTTAAACCAAAACTCATTTATTAGCTCACAGTTCGGAGGGCAGAAGTCCAAGAAGTCATGGGTTCCATGCCCAGGTGCTGGCAGGAATGTGTTCCTGTCTGGAGGGGAAGGAAAAGAATCTACTTCCAGTTCCCTGCATAGTGTGAGTGTGAGGTCCTCACCTTCTGGCCAGCTGGCTGTCAGGGGTCACCCTCTGCTCAGCATACCTTGACGTGGCCCCCTCCATCTTCAAAGTCAGCAAGGTGCATTGATCGCCCCCTTTTGCTGCCTTCTCTGACTTGCTCTATTTCTACAGGCTCATGTGATTAGAGCACGCCCCCTGCAAGCCTTCCTCTCTGCTGTCACCCATGTACACAACACATCTATGTGAGTATAGGAATGAACACACAGAAGCTCAACAAGACAGAACATAACAACTAAAGGAATATTTCATCTTATCTACAGCTTCCAGGAATGACAGTGTGGAATCTTGGGGACCACTTTCAGCATCTCTGCCTACAGCACTTCACACAAAACAACCCCTGTCGGCTGAGTACTTTCCTAGAGGACGCAGAAATCCAGCTGAATGGCAGGGCTCTGAACAAGGTGATCCTGCTCCAGGGCTTGAGAAAGGCTCCCTAGAGGGTGTCTAGAATGTGGCTTGGGAAAACGGGTCAGATCTTATCTGTGGTAATAAGAGCAGTAGCAGAAGAGAAATGGCCAAGAGAGGTAGCTTAGGCCCCAAGGTGGAGGATCTGGACTCTAAGGAGGTATTCTGAATGTTTGTCAGAAAGCAATGGTCTCCAAACTGGGGGAACCTGCACCCCATGGGGACTGCCCGATTATCCATTACGTGTGGCAAGGAAATATTAGAACTTTATCTCTATATAATTTTTATCCCCTTTCTTTAGATTTCTAGTTGGGGGTGTTTTGTAGCCTACAAGAGGCTTAAACAGTGGTGCATATTATTAGTGACAGTTGCTAAAAATTATCACTTCAAAACTTAGCAACTTAAACCAGAAATATTTCTCATCTCACTCTTGAAGGTCAGGAGTCTAGGTACAGCTTAGTAGGTTGATTCAGGCTCTTGGTCTCGGGAGGTTGCAGTCAAGATCAGTCAGTACTATATTCCTTTGACGACTTGACTGGAGGACAAACTTTCAAGGTGACTCACACGGCTGGCAAGTCGGTACTGGCTTATGTGGAGGCCTCAGCGCCTCACCACCTGGGCCTCTCCACGGGGGCTGCTTGAGTGTCCTCACAACATGCCGGCTAGCGTCCGCCACAGCAAATGATCCAAGAGCACAAAACACAAGCGAGGAGCCAGAACTTCTTTTATAACCTGGCCTCAGAGGTTAATGCTCCATTTTCTCCACATTATCCCAATGGTTGCACTGGTCAGCTGACTAGGTACGGGAGGTGACTAAAGAAGGGCCTAGACACCAGGAGGTGAGAATAAGTGGGGGTCACCTTAATGACTGACTACCGCATTTACACAGTTATAAAGAAGTATATATATTTTGGGGTAGACACTCAGAAACATTTTGCTAAACAACCAAGTTGAAAGACTGACTAAAGAGCCCTCTGAAGTGTTGCAGGCCAGGCAGTAGTGAAGTCAATGGCCTGACCTGGGAGTGGGTGAAGATTCAGGGATGAATCTCTGAGAGTAGGGAGTTCAGTCAGAAAGCTGCGTGCTGGTCCCAATGAGAAACTGAGGCTTGAGGCCAGAGGAAGATCACTTGGATGGAATGGACCTGGAGGATACTGAGTGTGCAGGGGCTAAGGAGTAGGGCGGGGGGGGGAGGAGGTGCTGGCAGTGCAAGGGACCAGGAGACACTTGAGTGTGGCACAATGATGGACCCAACCAGTGACCAAGCACAGTGGAAGCAAGCAGCCCAGTACACAGCCCCTGCCTGTAGGAGCAGCGGAAGAGTGAGCCCAGGACTGCCCATATACAAGCCAGAGAGGGAGGGCGCCCTTCGCGCTGGGGACCAGGTGTGCCCAGTGAGAAACTGCAGAGGAGAGAGAAGACGCCTCCTTGAGGGTAAGTCAAGAAAAGGGAAGGCTTTTCAGGCTGGGAGGGAGAGCGGGGAGGGCCAGGGCTTGAGCAGTTAGTTAACAGAGAAAGGACTGATGGAAAAATATGTGGATGCCAAGGAGGCTAGAGGCCAGAGATCCCACAAAATGTTGTTAGGGAGCAGATGAGGCAGCAGAAAGAGCCCACAGACCTCTGACAGAGCCCTGACTTCACATTGCCCTTATCTGGAAAGTAAGCTTCTTGGCCATCTGAGTTGTTAAATGAGATGGGTGACAAGCCCGTAGCTCACAATGTAGCACATAGCAGGCTAGCAATTCTTATTATTTTTATTAGCAAGACTTGAGCTACACTTCAGGTGTCTCAATGTCTGGGGAAGGAGGAAGATGGGCTCAGGGGAACAGAAGTGTCTCTCCCCATAAGCCAGAAGATAATTAGCAACTTCCTTGGGACAGAGCTGTGGCCCCAGCCTTGTCTAAGACAGCCCTACCCCCTCTATGGAGACCTGGACTGAGCAACCTCAGCCTTCACCCGCCCTCAGGGTGCTCTCAGTTCACATCTGGAGTGGGCCTTGCCCTTGCCCCAGACCCACAGGGCTCAGGCTACACCCCATGCCTCTCTCTGGGCCGCAGTTAGGTACCCAGCACCTTCAAGACTAGATAAATAGGGAAAGGTGCTCAGTGATGACATTCCAAACAGGGAAGCACGTGGCCTGGGGCTGGAAGTTGATGCCACTGTGCACCAGTTTAAAATGTACAACATAGCCACAACATTCCCTCTCCCCATCCCAGTCACTGGAAAAGAACTCCGGCAGGGCGGGCCTGAGGACCTTATCTCAGAAGGGTCTTTCTCCATCCAGACCCACCCGTCCCCAGTGACATACTCTACCCCAAGCACACCTCCTCAGTGTTGGGACAGCAGAGATGTTGTGGCCCACAACCCTCTCCCCTCCTCTTTCCTAATTTTAGAGAGTGAAAAGTTAATTCCAAATGTTGCCAAGGAACAACAGGAAATGAGAGCAACCAAGAGGCCAAAGCAATCATTATTGTGTTCTGCCAAGGGCCTTACGTGTCTTCCCCGATATTCCACACCAGAGCCCAGTGAGGTGGGTATTCCGCTTCACAGCTAAGGAAGCCCAGGCTCAGAAGGTAATCTCTGCCCCGTCAGCCACGCCATGAGGCTCACCTAAACCTCTCCACCACTGCGCAGCTCTTTGAATAAAACTCAGTCTAGCAACAGGCCTTGCTTCCTTCTTTGACCTACCTCCTACTTCTCTCCCACCCCACACGCTTCTCCACCTCAATAACATTCTATCTTCTGACAATACAAACTTCTTCCTACCTTGCCATTTTTCTGCACCTCTCCTGTATTTGACCCCAGCCTTCACCACAGGACAAATCTCAAGCCCAATTTGATCCAAGCAGAGACTTCCTAATTAAACTAGCAAGACACAGACCAGAAACACTTTCAGCTTAAAGCATCATCGTTACTTTAAATGATCTATGATCCTTTACTTCTTCAGTCCACTGTCCCACTGAAGAGACCTCAAGTTCCCAGAGGGTAA
This sequence comes from Condylura cristata, assembly GCF_000260355.1. Lineage (NCBI taxonomy): Eukaryota > Metazoa > Chordata > Mammalia > Eulipotyphla > Talpidae > Condylura > Condylura cristata. Next base: position 29,391,280 of record NW_004567118.1, on the reverse strand, counting down.
GGCCTTTGCATTCCCAGCATGTCAAACACTACCTGGGCTGAGGCAGACCCAAGTATTTGTTGAAAGAGAGAGTGGAGGAATGAGGATTAAACCCAAATCTGTCTGGGAACCCAGTGCTCTTACCCTCTTAAGCAGTCTCCTTAAACGGCCAGGAAAGCGCTCCTGACAGATTTGGAAGAATCCAACCCACGCTGCTGCTAACGAGCTTTCCTCTGAGGAGTATGTGGAATGAGATGGGGAGGGAACTTTCTTTTTAACCATATGTATTTCTATATTTATTTGAATCTTTGTAAGATACATGTATTACTTTTGTAATCTTAAAAATAATGCATGCAGAATTAGGTAATTGTAGCCCTTCTCCATAAACTCTCCTTAACCCCTTAGGTCCAGACACATTGTCTGCACACACCTTCCTCAGCTCACATATTTTTCCCTCCAGCCAATGGTAGAAAACAGCACAGCCTCAAACCATCTGCTCCTACGCAGAACCAAGCTAAAAGAAGGATTATTTGAAAAGCATCCTCTAAAGCAGTGCTTCTCCACTCAGCAAGACCTCAGAATGTTCTGGAAGGTTTCCTGAAATACAGACCCCTGGGCGCCACATCCAGGCTTCAGTGGGCTGGGTTCTGATGGATGGAGTGCTACACAGAACGTTCTGCAGGGCTGACCACAGAGAGGACAGCAAGTGTAATGACATGCCTCCGGGATTTCTGCCTCTGTCCTCGGGTCGGTTCAGGCTGTAGCAGCCATCCTCCCCGTCTGCTGTCCCTGAGTCAGTCTTTGGCATCCAACGTTCAACTTCTGCTGGGGTGGCCCTTCTGCATTGTTCAGAACGCAGTACCCTCCACCTCAGCCTTTCCCTGTAGGGCTCCTGACTCAGAGGAAGAAAGGGGTGGTAGCACAGCTGGTACCAGCAATGGCTCATCTATGCTGCAGCTGAAGTCTTTATAGTAAAAGCCTGTCAAACACATGAACAGTAGCAGAAGAAAAGCTGACGGGGCCTCCCATGTAGCGCAGGGGTTAAAGTCTCAGCGGCAGGCTATCACCAGCCAGCCAAAGAGCCACTGCGGCATGTGTTCGATGCCAGGCCAAGGCCGGGGAGCTGACCCACATAGCACAGCAGATCTCCCCTGCCTCGCCCACTGCTGCCCTCTGCAGTGTGTTTCGGTGGATCTACCTGTTCTGCTCCCTGCTCTCACCACCCCCTCGCTTCTGGCCTGCACCCCAGTTTTTGTATGCATAGATAAAGGAAAATCTTAAAATATAAAAAAGGAAAGCTGAGAACCACTACTCCGCATTGTGGCATCTGAGAAGCTTCAGTTAGGATATAAGGTCATCAGGCAAGTCTGACTCCCTAGAAAAACTATATTTGTCTTTATAATACAGAATCAGGTAGACCATTTCCCTTTTTGCCCTACCAGGAAGCTCAAAAATCCTCATTGCTACTGCATGTATTTCTCCTATTTTTATCTTTGGTGTCAAGGTTCTATTTTCTATCTTCATTATTTGCAAACTGCTTCAGATCTTTCCTATAGATCAAATCTTTCCTATGAGATGGAGCATTTAGAGATCCAATGTCTAAATATTTACACAGCATACTGTCAGCAAATTTCTTTAAGAGGCCATCACCAGGGCCTCCTGGTGGCACAGGGGTTAAAGTCTCAATATTATCACCCCCTGCAGCTCTGCCCTACACTCCAGTTCTTGTATGCATAAGTAAATAAAAAGAAATCTTTAAAAAAAAAAAAAGTCACCACCAGATCTTCTCTAAAACTCCACAAACATAAACAAAATTCCCCTATCTTTCCCTTGAGTGATTATTCAGCTTCTCGACAGGATCAAGACAGTCCAGGGGAGTGATCAAGATTGGGCTAAATTCATAAGCACCGATGCAATTCCAGTGTCCTCTTTCTGTCAGTGACTTGGACAGAGCCCCCACCCTTCCTTCCTGCACCCATGCTTCACTATCAACTCTGGGTCCTCATTCCGATACCCTCCAAGACCTTGTCCTCTCCAGGGTGGGGTGAAGAAGGGTCTGACTTTACCAGACCCAGCCTTTTGTTCCCACCCTGTCTCCCTCCTCACCCAGGTCCCAAATAACCAGGCCACACACCAGGTTTCAAGTATCTGTCTCTTCCTTTCACTCTCTCAAAAGAAAAAATAAATAATTGCAGAAGGCGGCAGCATTTCCAGTCTTCCCCTGGCTCCCTGACACCCAACCCCCAACCCCTGCCCCCCACCCCCCTCCCATATTCCCCACTCCCTAGACCCATCCCTCCCCTTTCCCCAAAAAAAATCCCAGGAAAAAAAAAAAAAGCCACAGTTAGACCTTCCACTCATGCAAACCAGCAAAGAAAAAAGGTGGGGGGCATGTGGAAGGCAGGGGGCCCAGCGTGGAATCCCCCTACTTATCCCCCCAAAAACCACCTTTGAGAAGAAAAAAATGGAAAAAATAAATGAGAAATCAAGGGACATGGGGAATTATGATGGGGCAGGGGTGACCCCAGACCCTGCCTCAGGAGAGAGCGGAGGCCTGTGGCTCTATATCCCTGCAGCAGGGTGCTCCTTGAGGGGGCCCTGACTTCTGGAATGTATATGGGAGAAATGGGGAGGGTAGGTGACCCCCAGTGGGTTTGTGTGTGCATTGGGGGCGGGCAGTCTAGGGGTCCTAAGGAGCAAGGACTCGGGACCAGGAGCCCGGCTCCCCCACCCAGACCCCAGATACCTGGGGTTCAGGAGCCCAGTTCTGGGGTGTGGGGATACATGCAGAGGAGTGTCCCCCCTCCAATGGACTGGATCCAGTTAGAAAGGAAATAAATAAGAAGGGGTAGGAGGGAGGCAGGGGGCGCAAAGGGCTTGGGCAATTGAGTCCAGACCAAGGGGCCCGGGCGATGGAGGCAGGGTGAGTCCAGGCCAAGCCAGGGCAGGAGTCAGAGTCTCTCTCGGGCTGGCACCCAGATGTAGGGGCCTGAGAGGTCCTCGATGACACGCTTCACCTTGTGGTAGATCTCCTCAAAGCTGTCTCCCTCCACGATGGCTGGGGGTGAGGCGGAGCAGGGAGTGAGATCAGATGCCCATTCAGGCGAGTGGCATAAGCCCGGAGGAAGGGGCACCTTTTTCTAATTCTCTAAGCCATGAGCCATGGGGCTGTACCCACCCACCCAGACAGGGCAGCTTTTTCCAAGTCATCCACCCCGTGAGGATATCTCTTCTGAACATCAGCAAAGGCCTTGTGTGCTATGGATGGGCTCGCTGTGCCTCACCTGAGAAGCACTCTGTGAACTCCTGCTCCAGCTTGGTGGCTCGGTCGAAGGCTTTACGGGCTTGCTCCTCTGTGATCCGCTTATTAATCTCTCTGTGAAGAATAAGAAAGACACAGATCTGAGGGCCTTTGGGTCCCACCCTGCCTTTTACCTTCTCTTTTTAAGGATGTTATGTTGCACCCAGAACTTTCTGATTTGGAACATGTAGCAAAAAATACAATCCCCAAAGTCTTCTGGGGTCAAGCACCCCTAACCCCACCTCATGACCCACCCTAGCCAGGTGTGGCGATTCCAAAGGACTCTCTGGAACCTCACCCTTCCAGCCTTGAGCCCCAAATGAAGGGATTCAGACCCTAACTCCCAACAGCCCCAAGGCCCTGGTTTGCCCCAGCAGGTGTGTGTCCCAAGGGCTGCTGGGAATTTTAGTCCTGCCTACAGCAGAGGGAGAGAGGGGCAGGAGAGGAGGGGAAAGGCCCAGCATCCTCTGGATCTAGCTCTCCTGTGCAGAACCCCCTTGTTGGGGGTGTGGGGGTTGGGGCTGGGGGCTGCTAGAGCAGCTGCTTAGGGTTCTGAGGGGAAAGGTCAATGCAGAGGCTTCCCAAGGCCCATCGCCGCAGGTGTGGGGAGCAGAGGGGAGAGCCCCTGGGACCATACTCACAGCACATTCTCCAGGGAGCGGGGGCGGATGAAGATGGCGATAGGGTGCAGGTGGGCCGCCTGCAGCCGCCGCACGGCATTGGCCGAGACGTCGAGGATGCAGTGCTTCCCCTGGGGGCAGGCAGGGTGGGTGGAGGGGGACCAGCAGGTGGTGCGAAGGACAGACAGAAGTGCCAGGACAGGGCACAGTACACAGACACACAGGAAGGAGGGGAATGGGAGGTTGGCCGAAGGGGAAGTGATACGGATGTCAAAGAACACGTGTGGCAGGTATGAACAGAGTGAAAGACAGAGAGAGAAAAAGGAAAGGGGCAGAGGGCAAGCAGAGGGGAGGCAAACACAGGAAGGGATGGAGGAGAAATGAGGAGCAGGCAAGGAGGGGACCCAAAGGGTGGGGCAAAGCGAGGCCAGAGGGACAGCGGAGTACAGGACGGGGTAGAAAAGGCAGAAACAGCACAGGTGGAGCGAGAAAGCAAAGGAAAAGGAGAACGGAAGTAGGATGCAGGGAGGAGGGAGGGCAGGACGGACAGAGGACAGACAGATGGAAGGAACAAGGAGAGACAGATGGGAAGGAGGAGAGGCAGATGGGAAAAAAGCCACGGAGAGAGAGGGCAGGGTGGGGGGCAGCAGGGAAAAGGAGGTAGCGCAGGAGTGGGAGAGGGGAGCAGAGGGCCCAGGAACAGGCAAGGGGAGAGGGCCCAGGGGAGTCAGGCAGAAGGGAGGTAGCACGTTGGAGCAGCCAGACCACCAGAGACAAGGCCACAGGAAGAGAGAAATGGGGCAAGGAGGAGGGAAGGCGAGGAACGAGGGGGACAGATGGCAGTGTGGAGTTTGGGGTCAGGAAGCAAGGGAGGGAGGAGTGGGGGCAGGGCACCAGAGCAGGCGGTCAGACAGAGTTGCCCAAGAGGAGAAGGAGGTGGAGGAGCAAGTCGAGACCCAGCAGGGAAAGAGACAGAGAGAAAGAGAGTTAGAGAGAGCTAGAGGAAGGCCATGGGGTGGGGAGAAGGGAGGAGGACAAGGGCGAGGGTGCCCGCTGGGTCCTACCTGCTCTGCCACCTCTCGTACGGACTGGACGCTGGTTCCATATAGGTGGCTGTTGTACTGGCCGGCCTCAATGAACTTGTGCGCCTGAATGTCCTTCTCCATTTTCTCCCGGGATGACACAAAGTGGTAATCCCGGCCATCTATCTCATATTCCCGCTTGGGCCGTGTCGTATCTGCCAGGAAGTCACCCCACCCCCCAAAGATCTAACCACCATCCCTCTAGCTTAAAACCTGCCTATAAACCCCTACAGTGCCCATCTGGTCGTCCAGCACAAGGCGGGTGGGGCTGCTGGGGAGGCGAAGACTAAGGAGGGGCAGACCCACCTTTCCCAGCACCCTATGGTCTCCTAAGTCTCTGGAAAGACTACTGTGGAATGTGAGGGTGCTGAGAAGCAACCCTTTTCTGTGTCCTCCCACACCCCAATGTCCAGTCTTCCTATGGCCTCAGAGAGCAAGCACCTCAGCCCATCAGCCCATCCCCAGCCCACCCACCCCCACCTCCACCAAGGCCCCAGCACTCACGGGGAACACAGGATCCAAATTTGTCGGGGAACTCGGAGAGAAGATCATCATTGGCGCGGTCCTTGGTGGGCCCAAGGATGATGATGGGGCGAGCATAGTGCACTGAGGAGAAAGCTGGCTTAGTTGGAGAATGGAGTCAAGGAGCAGAAGGGGACGGGGCCAAGGCACAGGCCAGGACTCACCTTCCATCTGTGTCACTGTCTCGTAGCTCAGAACCGAGTCTTCTCGACCTAGAAGGTAGGACAGCTATGAGGGGCTCTGAGACAGGAGGCTCGGGGCCCCGTGATGCCTTCCTTGGATATCAAGAAAAGGTCAAGCCCTTTGCACCCCAGGTCTTCCCAAACTGACCCTACCTACCCTGTGATCCAGAGCTGGAGCCCCAATCCTAGAAAGGAAGAGCAGACCATATGGTTGGTTGAGTTCAGCCCCAAAAGTCACCAACTTTCCCACTCCACTCCCCACCCCTTCTACCTACCTTGGCCTTTAACCTTGACCACTCCCGTCGCTCAACCCTGTGGGAAACATGAGGGATGGGGGCAAGAGGAATGCCTAATGGGATAACCCCACCTCCCAGCAGTCCCTGGAATGTCTGTCCGAAAGGCTCATGAGAATCACGGTGCCCCAGGAGGGCCCAGTAGGCAGGCCCCAAGCAGTCAGAAGACAGGCCCACGCCCTCCTGGCTGCCCACCCTGAGAAGCCCGGGAACTTCGGCGCCTTGGCAGACAGGCAGCAGCAACTGGGAGCCTCACCGTCGTTTGCTGGGGATAAAGCCAATGTCATCGGTCTCACTGTCAGAGTGGACTCGCCGCGCCTGCCACCACTCCTCATCACTGGCGTCGATTACGTGCAGCACATCCCCAAAGCGGAAGCTCAGGGCCTGGCTCAGGAAGCCGCAGTCCTTGGTCTTGTCGTAATCGAACAGGGCCCTGCAGGACAGGTGGTCATGGGTCAGAGCTTGGCTGAGAATGCCAGAAAGTTCACACTGGCCACCTGAAGCCCATTCTCAATGTTCTGGTCAGAGTCTACAACAAAGAACCATCAGCAGGTGGTTCTCTCATAGGTGCTGTGGAGTCTGAGGAACCCAAAAACGGGGAGAGAACCAGTGCGCCACTGTCACTCAGGCATCACAACAATTAACAGTTGTTCAGTCTATGCTGTGTCCCTTGATTGGTGTGGATTTGTGTAATTTCTAAAGTAAAAGCTAGAATCCCCAAGAAAGCTGTCTACAATACACATGTACATCAGTCAGAGGCGTGACTTGGTATCTATTGGCCCTCATGAGGAAAAAACGAAGATCGCTCTTTGCAAAGTCTTACCCTTATAAGGACCAAATTCCTGTCAGTCAATCACAACCCGTAGGAGCAGGACAAGGAAGGAAGGAACTGAGACAGCAAAGATGGAGACAGAGCAAGACAAGAAAGAAGGCAGAGACTCCAAGACTGTCCAGTGTCACTGGGAAGTCAGAACCGAACAACTTGGGGAGCACACTGGACCCCAGCAAGGAGGGAAAAGTGAGCACATTTCCCAGGAAAGCCAAGTGTCTGGATGGAAATTCAGCAAGAGAGAAAACACCAATTCAGCAAGACAACACACAAGCACACAGGAAAAAGATGAGCTCAGTCCGGGACATGGTGAGTATGAGATGCCTGTGGGACATCCCAGAGGGCATGTCCAGAAAGCAGATGGCCAGACTTCTCAGGGTTGCACCTCTGGGAAGAGGTCAAGCCCGGACTGACAGCTCTGAGAGCAGAGCAGCAGCCAGCCACGTGAGTGGACAGGAGCCCGGAGAGGTGGAAAGAAAGCAGGTAGCAGAAGCTACAGTGCCTGGGAGAGCGAGAAAGATGGGAGGAATCCTTAAAACGAAGCATCATCCACTGGAGAAGCAGCAGAAAAGCGAGAAAGCTGAGCTCGGCTCCCCTGCACTGAGCTCCCAGGGATGTGCAGGCTGGGGCAATATTCCAGACAGCCTGGAGGGCTCTGCCATGCCTGGCACTGACCTGAGTTGCCAAACTGTGGGGCAAGCTGGGGGCCCCTATGGGAAATGCGGGGGGTGACCAGGGGCTAGAGGGCAACAGGGTTACTTGAGGCAAAGGCTACTTTCTCTCTGATACGGAATTTTTCAAAACACTAACCTGTGGAATTTTTCAAAACACTAACCTGTGCAGCTGAGTGCACAAATACCAACTCAGCATCAGACCTGGGAAGGGAGCTGAAGACAGGCTGCGTTCAGAAGGGTAAGAGCACCTGGCTTAGGGCTGTGGGTGGGATCCAGAATAAGGAGCCACGCCCAGGGAGTATCTGACCTGATGTAGAAACCCCTTTTGGGGTTGCTCCGCAGGGAGGCGGTCCCTGAGCCCAGGCTGCTGTTCATGAGCTGCTCCCGAAGGTCATGGATCTTGGCCTCGAATCGGCTATACTCTGAAAAGAACAAGGAGGTTCTTGGGCCCTGGCCGCAGCTACTGCTGCCCTCCCTCAGTCTGCACTAACGCCACGAGACAGTGTACAGCCCACTAGCCCACAAGCAGGGAGAGTTCAGGTCTTGTACCTTCTGGTTTATACTGAGCAATGATCGTGACCGTCTGACCCGCATTCTTCAGGGCAATGGCAGCCTGTTCATGACTGGCATTGCGGAGGTCAACACCGTTGACCTAGACAGAAGAGAGACTGAGTGGCTAGGTGTAAGGCCCAGCCTACCCAAGAGCTTTGGGCTACACCCCAGGGAGGGGGTGATACAAGTGGAGGCTAGCATTCCCTCACCGAGAGGATCTGGTCCCCTTTCCGCAGCTCCCCACTGAGGTCCGCAGGGCCCCCAGCCAGGATAAAGGAGATGAAGATGCCTTCACCATCCTCGCCACCCACGATATTGAAGCCCAGGCCTGTTGAGCCCCGATGGATGACAATCCGCCTTGGTTCTCGGGGAATGTCTTCCTCCCCCAGCAAATCCTTGGCCACTGGAGAGTAGCGCCGAGGCGATGTCGGGGTCATGGCTGTGGGGTAGTCAGTGCCCAGGTAGCTGCTGTGACTGATCTCATTGTCCAGGTGTTGGGAATAAGCTGAGGGAAGACATGAGAGAAAGGATGAGATGGACATTGAGTGGAAAGAAACAGCACCATCACCCTACCTTCTCCCTAGTGAGACAAACTCAGGTGAAGGGGAAGTTTTTCTGCCAGAGATACAAGGTATAGTAAATCAAGTCACAGCAATATCAGATTTCAAGAATTCATAGGTGACATCAGGGTTTGTCTGGCCTAAGGGATAATGGATGTGAAGGTTGTATGTCCTAAGCAAAGCAAAGTATAGTCAGATTAGTTGCTGTGTCTGAAATCACTTAATCTGTAAGATTCCTCAACCTTTTTTTTTTCTCTTGGCCATTCATTTGTTGAAAAAAATTAGGTCATTTGTGGAATGTAATTTTCCACATTCTACTAGGGAAATTCTACCAATAGTGTGTGCATGTGTATGTCTCTAGACCACATCTCTTGGAAATTGGTAATTCATTCCAGTTAATCAGATTCAAGTTCAATTTCATGGTAAGAATACCTCGTAAGTAGGGTCTCCCTGGTGGTGCAGGGGTTGAAATCTCTGCACTATCAAATTATCCACAGCCACTGCAGCATGAGTTCAATCCCTAGCTAGGGAGCTGACCCACATGGAAAGGCAGACCTCTTCTGTCTGACCTGTTGCTCCCTTCAGCAGCACATTTCAGTGAATCTACCTGTTCTGCTCCCCAATCTGTCTTTGGTGAATCCTTACCTACCCACACTTCTGGCCTACACCCCAGTTCTTAGATGCATAAATAAATAAATATATTGAAAAAAAAAAAAAACACTTCACAGATGATGCCAGGTACTACCACATCATCACAAGGTGCAATGTCTGGTTGTCAATTTGTTAGGTAAGATTAATCAGTAGGTACAGGTATGGACAGCCCAATCTAGGAATGAGCTGAGTTTCAGCAACCACTCATTAGCAGCACCTGGCTCTGATATTTCATTTGGGGACTACAAAATAATGAGATGCTATTTTTTTTTTTGGAGAGAAAGGGGAACATTTATTAAGGAGAGTTCTTACATAAATTTCTCCTTATCGACCATATGGTTAATCTGAAGTGCAGTTTGTGCAAGAAAAAGGATAAATGCTCAGCTCTTTCCCTTTATTTGCCACTTTTCAAAATGAATGGGTTCCCTAGCACTCTCCAAAAGCATCCAATTGTTCTTAAGTATCATGACGATCTCACTGATTTTTAACATATTTAATGAGTTTTCACTGAATGGCCAGTAGGAGTCCCTCCTGTGTCTTTAATGTGACCCTAGTGGTTTTGGATATCTTCCTGGCTTTCCAGTATGAAATATGTTATAAGCTCATCTTGTACATTTTTTGCCCAAGGCTCAGAGTCAGCCCTTTTCTCCAAAGAGTCAAGGTTGCTTTTGGTAAGTTATGGCATTTAGAATTAATTCCAACTAATTTTATTATGGTTTTAGAGTATGGTTTCATATTTGGTAGGAGTAGTTATGCCTCATTATTCTTTTCCAAAAATTCCTTAGCTATTCTCCCAAATGTATTTTTCCAGTTGAACTTTAAAACCAACCTACCAGATTCCGGGAAGGGGGGCGGGGAGATTAAAATGCTGATTAGGATTGCATAAAATATATAGATTAATTTGGACAGAGTTCAGATGTTTAGCATACTAAGCTTTTCCATCTGGAAACAGGATGTAATTCTCCATTTTTTCCAGTCTTCTTTTAAGTCCTTCAGTAAACTTTCATCGTTTTCTTCATATATAGCTTACGTGTTTCTGGTCAAGAAACCAGAAATCTATTTTCAAGAACTCTATACATATTTTTTCATCTTTTTACTCCTTACACTTTCTTTAAAAAAAAAAAATTATTTATTTATGCACACAAGAACTGGGGTGTAGGCCAGAGGTGTGGGCATGGTGGGATGAGGAAGATTCACCAGAGACAGAGTGAGAAGCAGACGGGCAGATCCAGTGAAATCCACTGCTGAGGGGAGCAGCGGGTGGGATAAGAGAGGTCTGCTGCACCATGTGGGTCAGCTTCCTGGACAGTTCAGAACTTGTGCTATCGTGGCTGTGGATAGCTTCATAGTGCTGAGACTTAACCCCCTGTGCCACCAAGGAGACCCTCCTTACATTTTCTCATTAATGAAAAGTTACTAATTCTCACCACTAATCTTTTATGTCTACATTCTTCAACCTATATATTACGTTTTTTAATTGATTCACTTAGATTTTAATCTAAATGAACACATAAGGATTTTTGTTCTCCCTTTTAAAATATTTACTCATCCTTCTTACTGAACTGTCTGAAATGTCTAAAACAGTGATTCTGGGACTTACCTGGTGGCATAGGAATTAAGATTCAGCTCTATCACCCATCAAACTATTGCTTCAGCCTGAGTTCAATCCCCGGCCAGGGAGCTGACCCACAGGGCCCAGCAGACCCTCCCATCTTGGCTACTGCTCCCCTCAGCAGTGTATTTCAGTCATCCACCTGTTCTGCTCCCCACTCTGTCTCTCTTGAATCCTCTCACCCTCCACCTCTGACCTATACCTAGTTCTTTTTTTTAAGGATTTATTTATTTATGCACACAAGAACTGGGGTACAGGCCAGACCTGGGGGTGACTTTCTCCACCTACCTTTCCCAACCCTATTAGAAATGACCTTAAGACATCTTTTCTTGAGCCTCCCTGGCGACCTGGGGGTTAAGTCTCAGCATTCTCATTACTACAGCCTGAGTTGGATCCCTGATCCCCAGCCAGGGAGTTCACCCATATATGGCACAGCAGACCTCTCCTATCTTACCCACTATTACCCTTAGCAGTGTATTTCAGTGAATCTGCTTGTTCTGTCTCTGGTGAAACCTCTCCCCGCAGCCCCACATTCCTGGCCTACACCCCAATTCTTCTACACAACTTTTTTTTAGGAGTTATTTATGCATACAGAGCTGGGGTACAGGCCAGAATGGCAGGGGGTGAGAGGACTCATCAGAGACAGAGTGGGGAACAGAAAAAACAGACTGACTGAAATATACTGCTGAAGAGTGTGTTTCAGTGGGGAGACAGTTAAGGATTAGCTCCCCATTCAGGGATGTGCTGCAGAGGCTTCGGATAGCTTCACAGTGCTGAGACTTAACCCTTTGTGCCACCAGGAAGGCCCTGCAATTCTTTTTTTTTTTTGAAGAATTATTTATTTATGCATCCAGAACTGGGGTACAAGCCAGAGATGCAGGGGCGGTGAGAGGATTCACCAGAGACAGAGTGGGGAGCAGAACAGGCGATGAAGTGCACTGCTGAGGGGAGCAGCAGGCGGGTGAGGAGGTCGGCCACGCCATGTGGGTCACCTCCGGGGTCGGGGGTCAAACTGGCACTAAAGTGGCTGCAGCTAGCTTGTAATTGTGGCCACCAGGGAGGGCCACAATTCTTTTCTTTTGACACCGGAATCATACATAGTTAAGAGGTCTCCTAGTCCAATCACCCAGTTTTCTGAAACAAACTCTACTCTGCAATATTATTCCCTTACTTTACAGCTATGAATGATTTACTATTATAGTATAAACTTTTACATCTCTATTCAGAAATAAAAGCAGTCCTCACTTTCCCTCTGTCACATTAGTTTTGTGACCATTTATACTGATCTTATAAAGTGAACTATGAAGCATCTTTTCCTATACTCAAAAGATCTGAAAAAATTAGCTATGAAACCATGTGGTTTGGTACAAACCATGTAGGGAAGAGACTATTAACAATGTTTTCTAATTCTTCTTTGGTGACGAATTTCTCATCTCTTCTCCAACCACAGGAAATAACAGATATTGTGACTATTTTATGAGGAATAGAATGGTCACCACAGGTGTCACCAGGTTAAGGGGAATACATCATGGGGTCCATTAGGGTTTGGAGGGCTCTCACAGGTTGTGATGTCTGGGGGAGCATAGCTGTCACTCAGGTAGGCATTGCTGGGCTTGGCCACCTTTAGGTAGACAATGTCATATGTGTTCTTCAGGGCTGCCACGGCATCCTCATGCATGACATCCTCCAGCCCCACACTGTTGACCTAGGGTCAAGAGAAGCAGAGCTCAGACAGAGTCAGAAACAGCCCCATACAGATGCCCTGGGGGTGAGGTGAGAGGGACCACTCGGCCTGCCCAGGGTCAGTAGGTGAGACCCAAGTGCAAGCTACACAAATGATAGAGTTCCTCACCGCCAGGATCTTGTCTCCAATCTGCAACCTCCCATCCTTGTGGGCTGCACCGCCTTCGATGATCTTTGTTACATAGATGCTATTATCTCCAGGAATGTGCTGGTTCCCAACACCCCCGGCAATGCTGAAGCCAAGGCCTGAAAAGAGATGGCAAAGGTAGGTGCCTGGGAAACAGGCTCTGGGGCAGAGGACAGAAAGAACAGGAGTGGCCACATAATAGGGTACTACCTTTAGGTCCTTTGATGAGCTTGATCTCCATGAGCTTCTCAGCCGGTGGTTTCCGGCGCATGACATAAAGCCGGACAATGGAGCCTGCTTCCTTGAGGGCCTCCACTGCAGCTGAGTGGGTCACCTCCCGCACATCCACTTCATTTACAAACAAGATGCTATCGTTGACCCTGGGGGCAGCAAGACAGGCCTGAGCCAGGAGCTTCCTGCTGCCCTGGCCCTTCCTTTCAAAGGAAACTGCATCCTAACCCCTGTCTCCTCTCCCCACCTGAGACGGCCATCCTGGGCCGCAGCCCCGCCGGGAATGATCTTGGTGATGAAAATGGATGGGTCGTCACCGATGTGTGGGTTGTCAGTGCCACCCGCGATGCTGAAGCCCAGACCTGAGTTACCCTGGGCAGAGAGAAGAGAGGGTCAGCATCCTTCACTGCCCACTCTGGGCAAAGTGAGTATGAAGGGAAGGGGCTAGGGAGCTGCAGTAAGCATGAAGGGGCAGGATTAAGGCTGGCCACCTAGAAAACATGGGCTCAGAGACAAGCACAGACAGAGGGCCAAGCAGACTTCGATGGAGAAACCTGCTCACCCTCTCCAAAGTGATCTCCTCGTATTCCATTTCCCCCTCGGTCCCGTTCACCTGCAACTCCAGCACGGGCCGGAAACACAAAACCAGTGAGACAGACATTCCTACCTGAGAACCTGCCCATACCCTGCTACTAGGATCCAGGCCCTCCCTCTTTCCCTCCTTTCTGCAATGGCCCAAAAATCTAAACAACTCACATATCCTGGGGCTTCTAGAGTATCTGTGTTGACAATCACAGGGGGAGAATTGGCCTGTGAGCGGAAAAAGATGAAAAGCTGCCTGAGTCTTGGCTCAAGAGGGAATCTATAAACAAGGGTCCCAACAGCCAGGTTATCCTTTCAGCCTCTTAAAGCAAGCCTGTTCTACCCCTGGAGGCCCTCAAGGATCCCAGCTCCAACATATTACATATACACACATGCACACGTGCACGGACCTAAGTCTGCCCAGCCCAGGCCACCTGCATGTAGAAGGAGGTGTATGAGAAGCAAGAAGGGAAAGACAGCCAGACAGGGGAGCAGCAGATGGTAAAGAGTGGGGAGGGAGAAGTGGGGTGGGGGGTGGGGGTGGTGAATAGCTTCTCACCGGATGTAACACCACAGGTTGTTATATGCCTTATGTACTACACACATACACCCCAGGGTTTATGTCCACCCGGGTCTTGTGCCCCCTGTGCCTACATATACCCAGATACATTTATAAGTCTCCCCTCAGGTTTGCCTCTCACCTTCACACACATCTGCCCTTAACCCAGGCCCAGGGAATCTGGGGTTCCCCCAGAAACAGGCCCCTCTTTCCTTCTCGCCCACCGACAGCCAATCCACCCCTTCCTCAAGGGACCCTGTTGCCAAGCAACAGTATCTAAGTCCAGCCAAGGCCTGGAGAGACCCACCTCCTGGAGGCCCTGTTGTCAGGACAACGGGGGTGGGGGAAAGGGGAGAGGAAAGGCGTGGCCTACGGGCGGCCAGCCTAGTGATCCACTAGGCCCGCCTCTCCTGCCCTGGGCCCCGCCCCCCGCCGGCCAGGCCAGAGTAGCCCGAGCTGAAGAGGTTTGTGGAAGCAGCGCAAAGCACATAATCTCCCTTCTCTCCTCCCCTACACCCCTCGCCCAATGCGGTGCAAAGGACGTCAGGAAAGGGGAGTGGTAAAAGACATCCGGGGTTTCATCCCTCTCATTTCCCTGAGCCCCTTCACCCAGGAAAGGGTTAAAGTGGGGCGTGCCCAGGGCCTTGACGTCAGTCGCCTTCCCGCTACAGGGTCTCTAGACACTGGGGCGGGGCCAGCTTTAGGCCAGTCCTAGGGGCTTCCCCAATTGCCAAGGCAACCGAAGCCACGTCTCCATGGCAATGAGGGGAGGAAGCCAAGAGCCTCCTTCCGGGGTCCTCAACCTATCACCTCCTTAAACAAATATTTGGAGCCTACGAAGTGTGAAGCACTCATCAAGGATTCCCCAGATTCATTCTTGCTCTCCCATTCCAAAAAGGTCCCCCTCCAACTGCTATTTCTCAATGCTCATTACCATTCTCAAGCACTGTAACAGATTTCAAGCCCACAAATCTATTAACACCATCTTCCGACCCTTTAAAACTCAGCAAGTGCTGCTGTCCAACCAGCAAGCCACTCAAAGCCAAAACCTCATCTACATCCAGCCTCCCGCATCTCCTCAATCCACAACCACATTGGTATCCTGGCCTCTCCTTCCCAGGCCCCATCCTTCAGCCCTCTCTGCCCCATCCCACACACTCCTCTACATCTTCCTCCCTTCAGGCTTCACCTTCCAATCCCAGCCTCTTTTCCATCCACTTCCTTGTGCCTATCCACACTCCAGCACCATGCCTTGGCAATTCTTCCCTCATCCTCCATCCGCATTTCTGACTCCCAGACAGATCAGTACCACTCTTCTTTACTCCATCTTCAAATCGTCAAGATTCTATCTCCAAATCAAAATCCTTCAACTCTCAACACACCCCCATCTTCCCAAAATTGGGACTTCTCTGGTACCCCAGCTCAGACCTCTTCCTGAACCCTCCCAAACCACACCTATAGCGTCCAGCACTGTCCTTTTCCCTTTTCTTCCAGAAAGTTCATATTCTATCACTGTCTTCACCACCACTTTTCAAGCTCCCTTCTTTGACTCCCCTCACCCCAGGACTTAAATACCTCCACCTCTAGTCTTCCTTCCTTCACTCCTTGCAGCCCTGAGTCCCACAGGAATTCTGCACCATCTCCCAACTCAAGAGCTGCACCGTCCTTCCTCTCAGCCAGCTCAACTTGCGGCCCAGACCTCTCTCGCCTTCTGTTTTCTGTATTATCAGAGAATAGTTCTGCTATCCTCCTCTACACCTCTCCTGCCTTCTTCTCACCTCAGAACTTGTTGCTACCTCAGAAACCTCCCCATCTTTTTGATGAAATGTCAGCAACCTCTCCCTTCCCAGGGCATACCATAAGATCCTGGAGCTTCACCCCTGACTCTCAGTGTAACCACAGGACAGCTTTCCCAGCGCTCTCCATACCCCTTCCCCATCGTATGGTCCCAGAAAAGACTGAGGGGGAAGGAGGTGAAAAGTCGACTAAAGAATAAAAGTGTTTAAAAACAGGCTTTCCTAGTCCCAGAGAAGGGAAAATATACTATGAGCACAGAGGAGGAAGGAAGGGAAAACAGGCAGAGTGAGTAATAACAGGAGAGCAGAGGGTACAGAAAGGTCTGGGTGGAGGTGAGGGCCTAGAGGATGAGACAGGGGAAGGCCTAGAAGGAAGGAAAGACATGACAATAGGTTAGGGGAAACTGGGTGAGGAAGAGAGTAAGGAGGAGGATGAGAGCTGACCAAGGCTGAGCAGGCTGAGGGAAAGGACTGATCAGGCTGCAGTCGGCCTGAGCTGGGGATCAGGGAGAGGGAAGAGAGTGCGTGGGAGGGAGAGAGAGACAGCATGAGAATTAGCCAGCCAGCGGGGAGGGAGGAAAGGAGGGGGAGGGAGCCGGAGCAAAGGCCAGGGCAGGGGATGAAGCAGAAAGGCCCCATGAAGTGAAGTCTCAGGCCAGACAGATGGAAAGGGCTAGAGACTCCGGGACAGGGAGAGCCAGGCCCAGAGGCTGGGGGGGGGGGGGGGGGCAGGGAAGGGACAGAGCAAACGAGGGCAGAGAGAGCAGTGGACGCAGAAAACAACCAGAGGTGGAGGCTGTGAAGGAATGAAGAGGGCCCTAGAGAGCATCCTGGGGGGAGGCACTCAGCATGCATACAAGCAGGCAGACACACACACACACACACACACACACACACACAAAACCTGCCTTGGGGTTCTACACCCACTCCCATTATTAGCCTAGCCTCTGCTTCAGCCTCTGCAGAACAAGGTGTTTCCAGGCACCAAATGCCCCCTCCCTCAACCCCCAGGAGTCCAAGCCCCAGACCCCCAATCCCAGCCTCCCCCACCTACAGCTCTCGAAAGCCCTACCGGCCCTTTGGGGTAGTTGTAGCTCCGAGGCTCCGCGGGCTGCACTGGGGAGGGGGCCGCCTGAGTCTCCTACCTTGAAGGGGGAGAGGTGGGTGTGGCCCACGACCCCGTGGACGGCCTCGAGGTGGGACAAGTTCCTCTCCGACACGTGCATCAGCTCGGGGGCGTTTACCTGGTTGGGGAGGTGGGCCGGGCTGTGCTCCAGAGGGGGCGTGTCTTCATCTTGGTAGCGGTATTTCTGGGGATGGGGACAGAGGCATCACTGGGGCCGCCCAGTGCCTCAGGCTCCAGGCTGCCAGGCCTCCCAGCCGCCACGTCTTCCCCAGTCAGTGCAGTGCGGCTGGCCCTGGGGCCTGACCAGCTCCTCCCCCTCCCTCTCCTCCAGCCCATTGGTTCCCCTCTCTCCACGTTCTGACAGCCCCCTCTCCCAACAAGGCCTCAGCACCTCACACCTCTTCCCAAAATCCCCGGCTCCCTCCTCAACCCCTCCCTCTCACACTCAAGGACCCTCACTTTCTACCCAGCACACTCCTGCCAGTTTCTTGGCCCCATTCCCAGGTCCTCACCTTCAAATCCCACCAGTCTTTCAGAGCCCTAGGCCCCATTCTCTAACCTCCCACTTCCATGCCCCAGTTGCAGCTCCAGCCCTAGTTCCATCCCCCCTTTACCCCATCTTCACCACCTCATTCTCCCACAGCAACGCTACCCTCCAGCAGCTTGCATGCCCCAGGCCCCCCCCCCCACAGTCAACTAACAAGCACTTGGCATCAGTCCCACAAGAAAGACAAAGTTAAATCCATCTAGTTCTTCCACTGGCCTCCTTGGCCCCTAAGTAGTGATAAAAGGGCCCCAAGAGTCAGCCACACCCCTACAAATACCAGCCAAGCCCAGCCAGCTAATAGGATGTGCTAGAAAGGGCTGGGGGAGGAACAGCGGCAAGAGAGCTCTGGAGGTGGGGCAGGAAAGGGTGCCCGGTTGGGGGGCTGGAGGGGGGGTAGAATGCTGCCTCAGGGTGAGTTCCTGTTCTCCCTCCAGCTTTTTAGAGTTTACACCCAACACAACCTCTGATTCCCATATCAACCACCTGAAATCTCAAGGGCCTCCCAGGATAGCTCAATAGGAAATCAGCAAATGAGATTAACTGGGGGCCAGTGAGAAAGGAAAAGGACAACTGGAGATAGTAATGAATGACAGCAACCGGGCCTGGGTGCTCATGCCTCTGCAGCCACAGAAGCTGAGCCTCCCAAACTCCAGGCTCGAGAAAGATGAAGAAGGTGGTTTTGTTAGGCAGGATTCCCTCAGGGACTGGCGAGGCAAAATGCACTCACTTCCCATACACATAGGTTAACAAGAGAAGGGAAGACATCCCTCTCAAAAAAGTGTCTCAGAAGCTGTGAGTTAGTGCCCCAACATTTGGAGAGCAATGATTTCAAAATTAAACTGGAGGAAGCTCATCAATTCCTGATACTATGATTCTGAAAATTCTGAGCACGATGAACCAAGGCTTAGGATATAGCCCAAATCTGGCTATAGATACAGGTATAAAAGGAGAACTGGAGGGCCCTCCCTTGTGGCACAACAGTTTAAAAGCACAAGCGCAGTGAGGCTTTCCACAGCCACTGCAGCATAAGTTCCATTGCCCCCCAGGGAGCTGCCCCACAAGGTGTGGCAGACCTCTCCTGTCTGGCTGGCTGCTCCCCTCAGCAGTGTATTTCAGTGAATCTGCCTGATCAGCTCCCACTCTGTCTCTGGTGAGTCCTCTCAATCCCCACCTCCTCTGGCCTGTACCCCAGTCCTTGTATGTGTAAATAAACCTTTTTTAAAAAGAGAGAGAACAGGAGGGGGAAAATGGTAGAGTGAACATAAAGACCTTCAAACCCAGGCTACAGAGACTAGAACCAAGAAGCACCTTGATACATTTGAAGAATCTAAAGAAAGGAAATAGTTGTTCCTTAGATACACTGCATTTCCTGGCCTCCTAGTTTCAATGCTAAGAGCAAGAAATGTAGAGACGGGGGAATATCAGCTAACTAGCCCTCCTCAAAGGTTCAGTGCTCTTGAACAGGGTTCCATGAAATTAAAGAGGTTGTTGCTCATTACACACCCTGAAAAAGTGGTCTTCACCCTGGAGCGTGCCCAGAACTGGAGGACCCTGGGAGAGGAGAAGCAGCTCTTCTCTCTCACTTCTTAACACTTTAAGTTTTGGAGTCTGAAGGAGGGCTTGAGCCCAGTGTCCCTCCATTTTGACCCTACCTCACAGAAAGAAATTCCTGAATCTGATGAAGAAATGGCAAGGTGTACATAAATAAAATGCTAGAGTAGAAATAAATGTCATCATTTATTCTAAAGGAAATGATGGTAAACTGTTGTCTCAGTAAGACTGCAAACACCTCTCCCTGCCCCACACCCAGCCTCATAGCGGGAAGGGAGATGCTAGGACTGAGGAAAAGGCTTCTCAAGAACTGGGGGGAAATGGGAAGGAAATGGGGAACGAGGAAAATGTACCAAAGTTCTCAGAATCTGGCTGAAGGAAGTAAAGGCCTATGTTCAGTCCCTGGACATTGTCAAAAGAAAAAAAAAAATTTAAACGAACGAACCAACCAACCAACAAAAAACATCTGAGGGTATGTAAGAGTATTTCCAAACTGCAAACTGGGAGGTGGGTGTCTGGGTCAGCACCTCTCAGTGCAAGATTACAGGGAACTAAAGCAGGATGGGCAGCAACGGAGACTCTCCTTTACCCTACTGGGACTCAGGGCCTGACCGGCAACAGTCCAAATGCTATTAGGGTCCAAGTGTGGACCCCATATATTAGTATATAATACCAGTAAAAGGCCTAGGGGCAATTGTTGTTCCTTCCCCCTTAGAACCCTCAATGCCGGAGCTCCAGTTACAAAGAATGACCTGGAACGGAGACTTGCACCCCCAAAATAGTGGGGTGTGAATAAAAGTGGGTGATAATAAGAGGGGAGACCCACTGCTCCTGTCCGTAAGACACTGCAACCCAGAGACCCCGAGCCAAGCAGAAGGAAGAGCTACAGCACTTGAAGCTTGTACCCTGAGATTTTGGGGGTCCGGGAAGGGGGAGCGGGGCCGGAGCCCATACCGCGGCACGTACCACGCAGAGACACATGGAGGCGAATCTGTTCCGAGCCGACATGGAGAAGGGGAGGGGGGCTGAGGGGAGGGGGTGGGAGAGCAAGGGTTCCAGGGTTGGGGAGGGGGAGGGGCAGAGGGGCGGGGGCTGCGGCGGCCGCGGCGACAGGAGGCTGCGGCCGGAGGGGGGGCGGCGCCTGCGCAGTGCGGGTGAGCGTCACTGAGGGAAAGAGGGGGTGAGGGGAGACCCTCTTAGCCATCAACTTTCCCGGTTCTAGCAGTTTCTCTGAGGACTTAACCTCCCACATTATACTCCTTTTCCGACTCTATAAATGGAGACACTCCTAAAATTTGCTGATTTATAACTCTGATTCTCAGGGACCCCTTATTCCATCTAACCTCCCAAGCCTGAAATCCCCAGGTCCCCTAAACCATTCCAAAATACCCCGGACTCCCGGGGTACGGGAAAGTAAGTAGGACCCCTAAGGGATCTAAGCAGCCTCTGACAAGCCCCTCCCCCAACTCCCTAAAGATTTGTTAATGTAAACAGCACCTCCTCAGATGCCAAGATCTCCCGTTTCAATCGTCAGTTCAGCCCCACCTGAGGGCCGCACACTGCTTTTCCACAGATCCTTGTTTTTGTTCTCAAATTAATCAAATCCTTAAATCATTCCTTTTAAAGTCGTACTATCCCCCAACCCACTAACAGAGACCTTGAAATTACCCTTGCTGTAATATAAACATCCAAATAAGCCAATCAAATTCGTTTGGGGTCTTCTGTTCAAATCCTTGGCTGTAAAGGATGACCTTCTAATACCAATTCCCAGTATCACCAGACCCCAAATTCAGGGAATACTTAATGTACCTTAAAGCTGACTCTACACATTCCGTCGCAATCTCCTCGATTTACTCCCAAACCAACTATTCAATACTTCCCCTATTCCTTTGCTTTTTGCTCCTCAAAATCACACATTACCCACCCAACAATCTCAATACCCCTTCTAATGATCCTGAACTCCAAACTTGTGGAAAATTGCTCCCAAATATATCTATCACCCCCACACCCAAGTCTCAAAAAATGTTCACTTCAGTCAAATTTGGAGTGTAATTTGCAGTGACCCACACAAATTCCAAAACACTCCAAACCGACCGCCTCAAGTCTCTTCAGAGGCCTCCATTTTCTACCAAACAACTGAACCTGAAAGTATCTCTTTCAAATATATTCCCATTCAACGCCCACCTCTCCAACTCTTAAAGCACAGCAACCACAAATCTATTTTTCTGGTTTCTCTAAGATGTCCACAACGTGTCAGAAAAGACGGACCTCCCTAGCAGCGTCTCGCCCAGGCCCCCTCTCTTCCCATTGACCAGAATCTGTTCAATGCGCCCCGAAGACGACCCCCAATGCCCTAGTTTCATGTCAGTATAGAATGCTTGGATTCTCAGGAGTCAGTGCGGTGGGGGCAGTTTTCGAAATTCCTTCCAGAATAGAAAATGTACAGGCCCTATTTCTCCACCAGTGGGCGCTATGGCCAATTAAGACCCTCTCCCATCCCCCATTTCCTTTTTCCCTCCATTTTCCGTTTCCCCGTTGCCCGGCAACGCAGCAATCAAGGACTTCGTTGTCGCCTAGCAACCGTCTCCCTGGCACTTAGAGCTGAGGTAGGAGGTTGTGCTCTGATGAAATCTGAACAGGCCTCCATCTTAGAAAATTAAGACGTCAGATCGCCCAACCTCCGGATTCTCCTTTCCAAGGACCCCCGGCCATCCCGCACTGCGCCTCGCTGTTATTTAGACAAGTCCTCTAACCCCGTCTCCTTTCCGCACATGGGACTACGCCACGCCCCTGACAGTTCAGTCCCGCCCTCATTTCGTTCAGGTAACCCAGCGCCAAGGCCCCGCCCCCTCCCGAGTGTTGCTGCCCGCCTCCCTAGATAGAGTATGCCTAACCCCGCCCACCTACCTCCCGGAGACCACGCCTCCGTCCACTTCCCGCCCATTTGCTCCCCGGCCTCGCCCACACTGTCCCTCCGCCACGCCTCTGTCAGCCAATGAATGGGACTGTTGGCCACACTGCCCCGCCCCCCGCATTTTAGCCTTGCCCAATAAGGACCACCCGGAGGGTTTAACCGCTTCGCCTCCAGGGCTCTGGCCAAAAGCCCCCGGTCTTTACCCACTTTCCCACCCTCCCCCACTTGTTCTGCTCCGCCCTCCGCCACCCTCGCCCGGCCCTCAACTCCACCACGCAACATCAGTCGTCGCCGGTTACCATGGTAACGGCGGCAGCAGCGCGCAGAGAAGGGGGGAGGGACGGGGGCGGAGTGGGAGAAAATGCTCACAGAGAGGGAGATACCGGCAGTGATACAGGCACGGATTAAGATTAAGTGATAGCTGTAAAGGCAGAGTTGGAACAAAGCACAGGGCCTGGCACGTAGTTGATATTCAACAAATATTTCTTAAATTACTGCAACAGGAGTCTAAATATAGGCAATGAAAGATGGACGACTTTCAGAGGGAGCTGGGACGCTCAACGTGTCCTCAAAGTCTGAGCAGCCCCTACCCTACCCACTATTGGGGGAGGGGGCAGGAGCCATGTGCCCCCTGCTGGCTCTCCCTGAGCTACCCTCCGCTGCCCTGGATAGAGATGAACCACAACTCCCAACAGCCTCACGGGCAGCAATTCTCTTAACATCGAGGGCTCTGTGCCTCAAGGCCTTATGGGAGTTGGAGTCCCCACCATCCGGAGACTGACAAGTTTTCCGTCCAAGGAAGGTGGCAAGCCTGGGTCTCCACGCCTCTGTAAAATCCAAATGTAGGATCCTCTCTGCGCAAGCCTTCTTCCTTCGGGGATGCTCAATCCTGGGCTCTATCGAAGAAGCAGCAGTCTGGAAGGGAGCTGAAGAAGCAGCCTCTACCATAACAGCTGCCAGTGCAGCAAGCCCCTCACCCTCACCGGTATATTTGTGTTCACCTATTGGAAGCTGAGCCCACACACACATTCCAGTTGGCTTTCTATGTACACCTGTAAAACGCTAAGGCTAAGAGGCAGGCTCAGGGCAGGAAACAGGAAAAGCAGATCGGACAAACATTACAGGAGGCCAAGCCAGAGAAACTGAGGCACAAAATATTTCACTGAAACTACAGGGGATAAAGGAAGAAGCAGAGTGGGAGAAAAGCCCAAGGCTCACAGGCTAGGTAGTGGGAACCCCAAATCTAAAAATCCTCAACCCCAATTGCGTCCATCCATGCTCACACGTGCACAATGCATGTGTACACACATGTGTGAGTTTGTGGCAGGGAACATGTGTGTCCTTAGCTCCCTCCCCTGAGAAGCTGCAGTTCCCACTAAATATAACCCCCTCCCCAGCCTGTGACTCACCCGGACCCCGCCTCCCCGGCCCCCACTTCCTGTCCCACCCCCCAGCCCCCAGCTGCCTGCCACCCGCCCAAGCCTCCCTCCACACACCAGGCATCCAGCTTTCCAGTCCCAGTCTCACAGCCAAGACCTAGGTATTCTGCACCCCACCAGGAGCTTGCTTGCAGTCCCCATCCATCTCCTGCTCCTTCCAGCACCAACCTACCCACAAGGATATCCTTGGACAGAGCCTCACTACCGCCAGACCTGCCCTCCTCCTACTCCTTTTCACCCCAGTAACCTTAAATCCAGGTGTACTCCCCCACCTTGATGCCTAGTATCAAGCAAAATGGGAACATTCCCCTCCATCTGCTCTTCTCCCTCTTCTTCAACCAGGGGTAGACAGAGTGTGGGAGGAGGTGCAGACATTGGGCACCTGCCTGGATCACCCCCTGATTTTGCATCACCCACCTGGCCCCCACTCCTCAAATCCCCTCTCCCAAAACCTCTCCTCTGCCTCCTCCTTCATCCTCTCTTCCTCCTCCTCCTTAGAAGCTGACAATCTCAGCTGCTGCAACCTTCTACCTCCCATGGGAGTACCCCAAATCCTAACCTCACCTGGTCCAGCCCCTCAGGTGAATCTATCAGGCCCAGCCCTCTGACAACTCCCAACTAGTCCCATTCCATAACATCAAACCCTAAATTAACAATTTCCTTGAATTGAGAAAGCACCTCCAAATCTATCTACCACCAGATGCTGGTTCTATAGCCTGAAGGCCCACCCCTTCCCTGCCAGCTGACACCCCCAGACCAGTCAGGGGCTCACAACCAACAACCATGCCAGGAGCCCCTTAAAACTGGACAAAGCACCCAAAACACAGCTTGTACCCCAAAATAGAAGAGGACCCCCCCATACACACACATAGTCCACTGTCTACATACAGGAGCAGGACTCCCATGTGAGCCAGGCTTCTACTTAAGTAAGTCTCCCTTAAACAAATGCAAACCCACCAGGTCCCCAAACCACAGAATACCCCAAATTAACCATTTCTCTACAGGTATACAGGGATCACTCCAGGGGGCACCTGTGGCGGAACCCAGCATTTTTAGATATGAACCTCCAAACTGAATTATGACCCCCAAGTGTATTTTCTCATACTCTCACTCCAGGGCCCCCAGCCCCAGATTAAGGTGGTCTAACCTCTCCCCACAAACTCATACCCTCCTCCCAGTTTATAGCCCCCCTCCATCATGCTTACCTTGGTTGTCACTATACAGAGACAGTCCATGTTGGGGGGCCTGGCCGCGGTGGCGGGTAAGGGGCTCTGACTTCATCGGAGTTTCCTTCCTCCCCTCGGTGGGTCCTCACCCCTCCCCCCTCCGCACCCCACTTTTGCAGGGGGGGCCAGGATGGGGGGAGGGGTGAGAGGGGAAAGAGGGGGTTGGAGAAGAGAAGGATTGGGGAGCGTGGGAGGGAGGGGAAGGGGGCCCTAAAAAGGGGTCCCCAATGGAGGGGATGGGGTTTGGGGTGCACACCCCGATTCTCAGGAGGGGCGAGGGCACCACTGGGGGCTGGCAGCCCCGGAGTTCGGGGGCTGGGGCATGAGCTAAGGTGGGGGAGGGGAACTGGATTTCGGGTAGCCCCGGGTCTGGGGAGGGTCTTGCCTAACCGCGGAGGGCTAGGGGCCTTGGAGGGGAGTGGGATGGGGGGGTTGGAGGCGGCAGCGGCCGAGGGAGCCGTGGAGCCTAGGAGGGAAGGGGAGAGAGGAGGAGAGAGGAAGCAGGGGGAGGGAGGGAGCGAGGAGCGAGAATGGGGGGGGTGCCTTGGCAGAGTTAACTCCTTCAATGCTGGCAGGAACCCGGATAATGGGAAAGGACATTAGAAGCCAAAGCAGAGAGGCCCTGAGGTGAACAAGGAGACCTGATCAGCTACCAGCGAGGACAGCAGAGACTATGAAGCTGGATCTTATTTCTTAGAGGAGAAAGTGCCCATAGAAGAGCTGAGAAAACCATGGTTGCTTAAATACAGGAGAAGCCGTGGCAGAGGGTAGGGGTTGAGGGAGGGGCTGCCAAGAGGGAATCCCTGGGGGCTTAGCTCTCCCTCTGAATTCTCAGGAGGAAGCCTGAAAAGTAATTATGTGTTGGACTCTTTAGAGTCTGAAATTGGGACAGGCAAAGAAAAGAGGCAAACAGGAGGGAGAAAAGCTGCAGAATGGAGACAGTGCCATTCTCTGTGCCCCTTACTCAGGATTTTGTTACTAGGACCCCCAGGTCTGTTTAATATTGGCAATACTCTGCTCTCCTCCATCTCTGCCTACTCCCTCAGGACTGAGGCCCCTATCCCACCCCCTTACCTGACTCTCAGAGATGGAAGCCTCATAATAGTCCAGGATATCTGTCAAAGGAATAGAATTGAGTTACCCTCCCCCAACCGCCTCCCTGGCCACCCTGCCATTATCTGTTCTGGTCTGTCTGGCTAGGGAGAAGCTCCTCCAGCCAAGGTTGTACACGCTCCTTGTAGTCCATGGTCCTCCGCATGACCCTTAGTGGGGCTCCTGCTTGAAACAAATGCTCTCCAGGCTCCCAAACAGCCCCCAAGTCCAGCCAGTCCTTTTCACCATTGCCCCTCAGGAAATCAGGGCTACTCACCCAGCAAGGCCTGGAAGAGATCACTATGCAGCACTGTGAGGAGAGAGGGTGCCCATCTCAATAGTGGGGGTGCCAGGAGCCAAAGGGCTGATCTAGGAGCTGGCAAGATGCAAGTGAGGGAGTATTGAAACAAGGAAGAGAGAGACTAATACGTTCACTCACTCACATCTTCCCCAGTCTCAGTTCTTTCACCCAGATTCTCTGAAAGGGTTTAAGGAGAGGAATCCCAAAGGGATTCACAGCTCCCCACTCTGGTTCCAGATCTCAGTTCCACAAGGACTTTTGTTTTTCACCTCTTGGTCTCTCGGACATCCTTCTGTTCTCTTGCTTTAATCTCCCTAATCTGCTGGGATTGAGGTTGAGCTGGCTTCTCCCCACACAAATCTACCCACTAGCTAAAGTAAATAGTCTCGGGACCAACTGCTGTTCCATTTTTCCCAGGTCCCCAAGGACCACCATCAGCTTGCCCTACACACCATGGCCCCTTTCCCAAAGCCAGGCATGGCTTAACTTCATTTTCATGAGGAACTAGGGAAGAGGATCATTCCAAGGGGGCTCTCTCCCATAGGGCAAGCTGAAAAAGAAAGGAAGTCCAGTCCTCTCTGTACTGGCCTGTCCCCAAAGGGAATGGCAGAAAGAGGAGTATAAATTATCTGGAACTTGTTGACCCAAGACTAGAGAAGTGTGGGAGGGGATTGAGGGGACATGTGAATTTCTACAGTTCCTTTCAAGCTTAAGGATCCCTCTGCCAGAGGTCTAATCTGAACACATGGTTTTGGGAAGGTGCAGAAGCCAGAGAGAGGCACAGAGGCCTCTCTCTGTTCAGAAAGGCCTCTCAGAACCTAAGAGGAAGGCACGAAAGATGGAGGTGAGGGATCCTTCCTACAGTGAAAATTGCGGTGTTTCCAGAGTGAACAGTTATCTCCTAGATCTCAGACTATGCTCGGGACACACGCCCCAACTTGAGCTCCCTACCACACCATAGTCCTCTTTTGTGTTGACTGAGACGATTGCACAAAAGGTTCACAAGGAAACCCAATGGGTTGTCTTTCCATGACTGCCTCTGCCTTAACACTTCTCTCTTCCCTCCTCTCTGGAAGTCCTCCTTTCAGTCAATCTTTTACCCCTCTGCCTGCAGTCGCCTATACTTCGCCCTCTTCCGTCCATACCCCCATCACCCCTTCCGACAGCTACACGATAGTTCGGACAGGTGAAATGAAGAAATTTGGGGGAAACAGGGGCGTCTGCGATCACCTCCCCAACCAAGCTTGCTGGGGCGGGGGTGAGCGGGGGACTACGGGTCCCAGCATGCGCTGGCGGCCGGAAGCCCCACCCCCTGGTCTCCCGGTGCATGATGGAGCGTGATTCAGGGGTGGGGAGCGCTGAGACTTTGGCAGACCGGACCAGTACGTAGGTCAGCGCTCAGGCGACAGGGTCCCGAGCTGGTCGAAGATGCAGGCGGCGAGGATGTATCCGCGCGTCGGGCGGCAGCTGTTGAGATTGGGGGGCGGAAGGTGTGTGCATGACAGGAGGGACGGGGGACAGCGGGCCTGGGCACCGGGCCACGGCTAAACTCCCACTCCCCACAGCTTGCGGCCCAATGCGCTTCTGGGGCAGCCCCGGCCCGGCCCGGCTCGCCGACCTTATGCCAATGGGGCCGCTGAGGTAAGTAAGTGACGGCGGCCTTGGGAGCGGGAGTCCCCCTCGGCGCCCACCTCCCTACTGCCGGCAGGGGTCTCCCTCCTGGTGCCAGTCACCTGCCTGCCGGCCTGGCGCCGAAAGTAGGGGAAAGGGCAGGCCAGGGCGTCTCTGGGACAAAAACTGGAGGAAAGGTCGCTGAATCCTCCCAGCCTCGGTACCCAGCTCTTCCCTTCTCCTTGGCATTTCGGAAGTTTAGATAATTATCCCTTCCCCCAGGCGGTTCTGGACAAGACTGAATCCCTCGCCAGCGATGCTGCTTCGACCAGAGAAAAACCGGCCAAGGCGGTACGTGTCTACCTCCCGGAGGCTGGGTGTTGTTCAGCTAGGGGAGAACCACCCCAGCAGGATTACTAAATCCCCTTTGTCCGTGTTCAGGAATCAAAGTCCTTTGCTGTGGGTATGTTCAAGGGCCAGCTCACCACCGATCAGGTGTTTCCGTTCCCAGACGGTAAGGGAAGGAGCTCCTGGAGGGTGGCTGGGGGTGGGGAGGACGAAGATGGCAGTGGCTAGCCTTGCTGCCTAGGCTGACCTGCCCACTCTTCTTTCTCCTACCTGACTCCCATACAGTACTCAATGAGGAGCAGACACAGTTTCTTAAAGAGCTGGTGGGACCTGTGTCTCGTTTCTTCGAGGTGGGCTGGGGAACAGAGGGCTTGGTCCCTGACGGAGGGGAGGGTTGGGTGAGGGGGCGGGGATGCTAGAGAAATTAAAGGGAGCCTGGATGTGGAATCCTGTGACTTCCCCAGGAGGTGAATGATCCAGCCAAGAATGACATGATGGAGAAGGTGGAGGAGACTACTTTACAGGGCCTCAAGGAGCTGGGGGCCTTTGGTCTGCAAGTGCCCAGTGAGCTGGGTGGCGTAGGCCTGTGCAACACCCAGGTAAGGAGACCTCATAGTTACTTGCCAGCTATTGTGGCTTGGCAGTGGGGCTCAATCCTAAAATCTCTATTAAGAAATTGCCCTTGGGGTATTGTGGGATGAGGACCCTCTGATGTATAGTGTCCCCACACTCAAAATAAACACTATGCCCAGTCCCCTAGAGCTATCCTCATTCAGGATCCCAAATCCTAATGGAACTCTAAGGCCGGGGGGGCTGCCTGACAATAGGGTAGAACTCCCTCCCACCAAAACCTGGGACTGACGCCAGTATTCCCTGTCAGTGTCCTTTGCTGTGCCCTTTTTCTTGGCTCACCCTCTCCACTCTGTGGGAATGTCCAGGTCCTGACCTGTTGCCCACTTGACTGCTAAGGGCCAAGTTACAGCTCTGGATTCCTGCTTCCCTTCCAGTATGCGCGCCTGGTGGAGATCGTGGGCATGCATGACCTTGGCGTGGGCATCACCCTGGGGGCCCATCAGAGCATCGGTTTCAAAGGCATCCTGCTCTTTGGCACAAAGGCCCAAAAGGAAAAATACCTCCCCAAACTGGCATCTGGTGAGGCAGCCTTAGGAGACCCAGAAATTGGGGGTGGCCTGGGTTGGGCACAAGTGAGGCCAGTGGTACAACATAGGTAGGCTTGTCCATTGGGGAAAGAGTCTAGAAAAGCATCACAGAATGCTAGTGAGGAAGTGTGAAAGTGAAATTAGATTTTGCCAAAGGTGTTCAGGGGGGACTGCCCTGGGGGGACAGTTGGGGGCCTTGTCCATCAGCACCTGGTATAAAAGAGCACTCTCCCTGACAGGGGAGACTCTGGCCGCTTTCTGTCTAACTGAGCCCTCGAGTGGGTCAGACGCAGCCTCTATCCGGACCTCAGCTGTGCCCAGCCCCTGTGGAAAATACTATACCCTCAATGGAAGCAAGATTTGGATCAGGCAATCTTCCTCTCATTTTTCCCCTGCTCACTACCTCTCTCCAACTCTAAGCCACACTGCTGTGTACTCTGCACCCTGACTGCCCCCTCATTTTCCCACAGTAATGGGGGACTGGCAGATATTTTCACCGTCTTTGCCAAGACACCAGTTACAGATACAGCCACAGGAGCCGTGAAAGAGAAGATCACAGCTTTTGTGGTGGAGAGGAGCTTTGGTGGTGTTACCCAGTGAGTGGGTGTGGGGAAAAAAAGGGGTGGAGCCAGGGGAGGGGTAGTACTGAGCTCCTTGGCAGATGCTATTCCAGGTCACTCTGGGACTGTGTGCAAAAGCCAAAGCAAGTGGACATCATGTTCCCCTTTAGACTGTGTATAGAGATGATTTAAAGTTTTGGTGTCAGCAACCAATGAGCCCCACCCATGCTTAGCAGGATATAGCCAGGCCTCCTCAGCCCTCAAGCTATGCAGGATACAATGGCTATCCCTTGAGGCTCTGCGTTGTAGCTTGTCCTGGTTCCTAAGGAATGAGGAAAGTTTTCCCTGTGGCAACTTGTTGAATGTACCTGTTTCTCTACTCTGCCCTGTCACAGTGGGCCCCCTGAGAAGAAGATGGGCATCAAGGCCTCAAACACAGCAGAGGTGTACTTTGATGGAGTGCGGGTGCCAGCAGAGAATGTGCTGGGAGAAGTGGGGGGTGGCTTCAAGGTCGCCATGCACATTCTCAACAATGGAAGATTTGGCATGGCAGCAGCCCTTTCAGGCACCATGAAAGGCATCATTGCTAAGGCGGTGAGTATCTGCCTGAGTTCCTAGCTCGTCTGACTCTAAGTCACCTGTCGAGGTGTCCCTGTTCCCCTATGGGTACTCCCTCTACCAGAGACTCCCATTCCTTGCCAGTTGCTTCAGACCTCATACGTTAGGGCTCCATCCAGCTGGACTGAAATTTTGGCTATGGCCATAGCCCAGCCCACCAAGCCCAACCCAGCCCCTCTCCTACGGAGCCTAGCAGGACAAAAGTGTTCTCTTCCAGGTGGATCATGCTGCAAATCGTACCCAGTTTGGAGAGAAAATTCACAACTTTGGGCTGATCCAGGAGAAGCTGGCCCGAATGGCTATGCTACAATATGTGACCGAAGTGAGGATCTCTCCACCCTTTTCTTTCCAGAGCTTATAGTCTTCTCAGTCGGTTAGACTACAACCCCCAGCAGCACCTGGGGCAGTGGGTCTCCAGCTTTACACCAATGCCCTAGGGGATGCGGGGAGGCATAGTCAGCATCTGCAGCAGGGGCAAAGCCGTATGTTCTGCTGAGGTACTTCCAGAGGTTCCCAGACTTTATTCTACCATCTTCACCCCTTTCAAGAAAGCAAATATACCTGGAAGCCCCTAATGAATTGACTCAGGGCCCAAATATTTCAGTGTGCCTGACACATGGAGTTAGAAAATGAATGCAAGAAAGATGTGGGGAGCTAGGTCAGACCTGGTCTAGGAGAACTGGATGATCAGGTGGAGTCTGAGGCAACCCTTTTTCATTTCCATTTCTTTGTCCTAACCATGCAACCTCAGTCCATGGCTTACATGGTGAGTGCCAACATGGACCAGGGATCCAAGGACTTTCAAATAGAGGCCGCCATCAGCAAAATCTTTGGCTCGGTGAGGTCCCAGGCCTGTGGGGAGGGAAGAGTCCTGTTCTGAGCTTGACTCAAAAACCAATCTTATGTGTTTTGGTACTGTTGCTGTTTCTAGGAGGCAGCCTGGAAGGTGACAGATGAATGCATCCAAATCATGGGAGGCATGGGCTTCATGAAGGTACAGGAAGGTTCTGTGCGGAAGTAGGGAGGTTCGTCTCAGCAGGGACCGTAATCTCTCTTCCCCTACGGTAGGAGCCAGGTGTAGAGCGCGTGCTCCGAGATCTTCGCATCTTCCGGATCTTTGAGGGGACGAATGACATTCTGCGGCTGTTTGTGGCTCTACAAGGCTGTATGGTGAGAGGAAGGAGAATAGGAGGGGGAAGGGGACACAGCAAGTTCTGACTGCCAGTCCTAACTGTTATATTCTCCTCCCTCGCAGGACAAAGGAAAGGAACTGTCTGGGCTTGGCAATGCCCTAAAGAATCCCTTTGGGAATGCAGGCCTTCTGCTAGGAGAGGCAGGCAAACAGTTGAGGCGGTAAGTTTAGGGGCCAGGCCAGGGCAGGGCAGGCAGGGTGTGGCAACTCACCAGTTACTCTCCCCCTTCCTCTCAGGCGGGCAGGGCTGGGCAGTGGCCTGAGCCTCAGTGGAGTCATCCACAAGGACTTGAGTCGGAGCGGTGAGCTGGTAAGTAGTCATGGGGGACAGCCTGTGTCTAGGGTTGGTGGGGCTAGGTCCCCTCTGAGACCTGAGTACCTTCCTCATCTCTTCAGGCAGTACAAGCCCTGGAGCAGTTTTCCACTGTGGTGGAAGCCAAACTGATAAAACATAAGAAGGACATTGTCAGTGAGTAAACTCCTCTACCTCATTCCCACCCCACCCCCTCCAACTAATGACCCCTCCTTACCCATCCCATCTACCTGTTAGATGAACAGTTTCTGCTGCAGCGTCTGGCAGACAGTGCCATTGACCTCTATGCCATGGTGGTGGTTCTCTCCAGGTGAGGAGGTTGTGTGGAACGCCTGAGCCGCAGGGGTGGGCAGAAGGGTGTCCTGGGCTAGTCTCACAGCCCAGATTTTTCTCCTGCTTTCCACCAGGGCCTCAAGATCCCTGAGTGAAGGCTACCCCACAGCCCAGCATGAGAAAATGCTCTGTGACAGCTGGTGTATCGAGGTGAGATTCTGGGTTACCATATGCAAGTGAGAGGCTCAAGGCATAGGCCTAAATGCCACCCCCTCTGTCCGCAGGCCGCAGCACGGATCCGAGAGAACATGGCTGCTGTGCAGTCTGACCCCCAGCAGCAGGAACTCTTCCGGAACTTCAAAAGCATCTCCAAAGCCTTGGTGGAGCGGGGTGGCGTGGTCACCAACAACCCCCTTGGCTTCTGAATTCCCCCAGCCAGGGCCTCGTCCAAAATGTGCCTTCTCTCAAGCCAAAACCCAGGCTCCATTCTCACAGACCCTGCTTCTGCCTTGAAGGGCTTTGCCCCAGGAGTGTGCCTGCTCACAAGGAGCACTTATTGCCTCACAAATAAAGTTCCTAACAAGTCATGCTTTGCTGCCACATCTCCTTCACCTCGCTGCCTGCCTCCCTCCCAAAGAAAGGAGTCAGAGGCATGGGAAGTTTGCCCCTATTGCTTTTATTTTTGGTGTTTTATACATGTAACTAAAATAAATAGGATAACAAAAGCAGCTACACAGCCCCCAAATACCAAACACCCCAGCTTCCTTTCACTTCTGTCTAATGTAATAGGCCCCCTTCCTCCCAGGGTACCACTGACCACTGCCCCATTCTGTGCACGACAGAGCTGACTAGGTGAACAGAGTAGGAGGTCACATTTTGGGGTTAGAAAGGGCCCAAGAGACAGGAATTCTTCATATAAAAGAGAAAATGTCTACTAAAAATATAGTCTGAAAAATGTATGAAAACCTATTTTAACCCCCCAAAGGCTTATAAGAAATAGTAAAGCTAAAAACAAAGGTCCCTTGTACATCCCGGAGGGGAGGGGAGGAACCAGGCACTGCTGGTTAAGTCACAGTGGCGACAGCCTCACAACAGGCAGCAGCCCACAGGAGAGGCTGAGCCCAGGCACCAGAGGAGTAGTGAGCCTGTGATGGACAAGACACCCAGAACGGGAGCACCAAGCACTGCGGGACAAACCGAGTGCCGTCCAACTGGGCCCCACAGTGGGCTCACATGACATCCACAAAGAACTCACTGGGGTTGCCCATGGCCATGTGGAAGCTCTGGCGGCTGGCTGTCAGCTCTGGAGGCACAGAGCCCAGGTCTCTGACAGGAGGAGCCCCTGGGGGCTGCACTGCTGGGGGGACTGGAGGTGGGGGTGGGGGCATCATGACCACCATCATGGGATTATAGGGGAGAGCCATGCCAGGAGGTGGTCCATAGGGATGGAGCCCTGGGTGGGCTCGAAGATTGGGAGCAGCCCCTGAAGAGCCCCTGGATGGGGGAGGACCCCCATCACCAGTTCCACCAGGTTCCCCACCCCGCCGAACACTGCCCCCCCGGCTGGAAGGCTCCGACTCACTGCCACTGCCAGACTTGGACTCAGGGGCCCGCTCCTCGGGCCTCCCTGTACGCCCTGCCCCCCCATCACTTCGAGTTGACCCACTGCTCCGGCTCCCTGTGGGGGGAGAAGGAATGGAGGCGACTGAGCATTGGGTGAGGGTCCCCTGGCTCCCCAGACTCATCCAACCTCTCCTCCCTAGTTTCCCCTCAGGCCCCTCCTCAGACCCTGTGCCAGTATCCAGCAGAGACTTACCCTCACTGTGCTGGCTGCTGGCACTGCCACCACCGTAGGTGTAGGATGAGAGCTCATGGTACGGTGGGGGCTGCGGGCTGTAGGGATGTGGAGCTGGGTACTGGTAGGAGAAGGTGGGCAGCAGGGGCCAGGGAGTGGCCCCTGGTAGAGGGGCCAAGGTGTCTTGGTCCGAGGCCCCACTGGAGCCATCATTGTCGTTCAGAGACAGGTTGACTAGGTCTGGAAAGCAAGAGAACAGACTCACTGCTTTAAAAGACTGGGACAGGCCCTCCCTGGTGACGCAGCGGGTTAAAGCACAGCACTGAGAATCTAAAGCTGCTTCCGCATGAGTTCGATCCCCGCCTGCCCCAGAGGTGACCACATGGCATGGCAGACCTCTCCTGACCCGCCCGCTGCTCCCCTCAGCAGTGTACTACGTCGACCTGCCTGTTCTGCTCCCCACTCTGTCCCTGGTGAATCCTCTCACCCTCCACATCTCTGGCCTGTACCACAGTTCTGTATGAATAAATAAATAAATCTTTAAAAAAAAAAAAAAAAAAGACTGGGACACCAACACATTGAATAAAGAAAAAACAGGAAAATTAACATCCATTAAGGGGGTTTAAAATGGAATCACAAATGTCTCTGACAGGAACTTCCCCCACCTGCCATTACCATCAGGGAAAGAACAAGAGTGGCTTAAGAGTGGCTACAAGTCCTGTATTATTTTTATGAAACTCAGGAAAAAGCACCTCCCCGGCAAACCCAACCCCACCCTGGCACACGGCTTGTCCAGCAGAATGTAGTGAACTTAAGCCCCACTTGTCCTCCAACTAGATCAGCACAGGGTGAAGTGCAGGACACAATGACCCTGGCTGTTGTCTAAGCTAGGTCTGCTGGAGTTGGAAGAGGCAAGACGAGGCAGCCATAGTTCTTCTCCCAGGGCTAGGACAAAGGGACTCACAACTCTCACAACCGCCACTTAGGTCTCCGAAGACGTAGTAGCACTGCTCAGAGAAGGTGATCTTGTTCACGGTGTGTCGAATGAGGCCCGCCTTAAGCAGCCCACTGGCATATTTGCGGGCCTCTCGCCGCTCAGGAAAGCCCTCCACGTGATGGTAGAGCCAGTCAACCACATCAGAGCCTGGAATCACCCAGAGCAGAGAATGGCCTCCGGTTCTCCTTTCTGGCTCCCGTCCTCATCCCTGCCTGGCCCATTCCAGGCCTTGGCCGCCTTTCCCCAACCCCACGCCCTCTGCTCAGGAAACAGCCATACCGAGAAAGGCATTAGGAATGGTGATCTTGAGCCACATGCGGTCTCGAACTTCCAGTCCAGACTCTGGAGCTGCCATGGCCTTGGTCACAGATGCCATGTCTGTGTGGATGGAGAGACCTTGGCCCTCACAGCCTGACAGGAAACAATGGGTAATCAGATGTAGGACACAGGTCACACAACAGAAAGAGATCAATCACCACAACTGGAAGGCCTTCCAGGGAGCTTGGGGTAAGGCATGTCTGGGGCTCACCATCAGGCAAAGAGGACCCAGATGTAATGGTGCTCATGGATGAGGAACCGGGATAGGCTGGGAAGGTACCAGTCAGTGCAGCAGAGTGTGAGACCCAGGCAGCAGGGTCAATTGGCTGGATGGGCTCATCTGGGACAGATTAAGAGAAGGCCACCAAGATAGTCAACTGCAGATCCCAAAAAGCCAGCCCTTTCCTTTCTTAACTTCAATGCCTGTCCCACCTCTGCCTTAGCCCTTTCTCCACCCAATCCCTGTGACCTAAAGGCCTTTCTGGCCATGACTCACTTCGGGGAAGAGTAAAATAAGCTTGTGGAGAGGGATCCCAGCACTTGGCCACGGTCAACACGATGGGGCTGTGAGGAAGAGAAGACCAGTCAAGCAAGGATTGTGGAAGGCCTACTTAATGAATGAGAATGGGTGGAGGAACAGACAGGTAGAGAAGAAAGAGCAGACATGGCTGAGCAGACAGTGAGGGTGGATAGCACCACCATGTGGATGAAGCGTCAATGTGACTACTCTTCAAACAGCACTTATGACTAGAGAACACTGTACAGTTCTATTCAGGGAAAAGCCCAAAAACAGGCAAAACTACATCGCGTTATTTAACAATACACAAATTGGTGGTATAACTACTAAATGAGGTAGAGATTATCTTTATTCTTCACTCAACCAAAATCAGAAGAGAACTTATCACCTATCGGGAAAATGAGGCTGGGAACAGAAAGGGACACTTGGGGAAATTCTGGGAACAATTTTCTATTTCATGATCCAGGCCACAGTGACATGGGTACTATTCATATCACTCGACTACTCATAGTTACGAGTTTTGTCTTATGTCTTAGGTGAATGTTAAGCTTTACTGCTTTCAAAATTACAAAAAAGAGAAAAGATAAAACCAAAAGGACTATGGGCCCAACAGCAGCAAAGGCTCACCCTGGCTTGTGCACAATGTCCCTCAGCACCCTAACTGCATCATCGTTGCTCATGTTCTCAAAGTTCATGTCATTAACCTGCAAGACAAGGGAATGGGTCAGAGGCAGGGCAGACGAGGCCAGAAGCCCCTACCTGGGTCACGCTGGTGGCCCTACCCCAGCACACCTGCAGAAGCATGTCCCCTGGTTCGATGCGCCCATCAGCAGCCACAGCCCCACCCTTCATGATGGAGCCGATGTAGATGCCACCGTCTCCCCGCTCGTTGCTTTGGCCCACAATGGAGATGCCCAGGAAGTTGTACTTCTCTGTGGAGGGAGTCCATGTGACCAGGGAAGCCCCAGCCACATGACCCCCAGGAGTCCTGGAAACCAGGTCCTCCCAACCCCCAACCCCAGGCTCCCTCCTTACCCATATTTAGGGTGACTGTGATGATGTTGAGAGACATTGTAGAGTCGGTGACACTGCTGAAGGAGGAGGTCTGTAGTAGGAAAAAGGTAAAAAGGTGCCTTCAACAACCCAGGGACAAGTTCTGTGATTCTCACTGTAGATGCCCTTGTAGCGCCCAAACCAAGACCCACGGCCTCAACTTCTCTAAGGACCAGCTGTCCCAGAAGAACCCTTTACCCTCTCCAGGCGGGGGGGTCGCTGTTTCCTCCGCCGTCGGTGACGCTTAAGGAGGCGGGATGCACTGCTCTGCTCCGTGGAGCTACTAAACCTGAGGAGAGGTTTCGAGAGAGGGCATATGGTGATGTGGTCAAGGAAAGGATAAGAGGACTAGCTGGAAGAGGACAGATCAGGGGAGCCCTACCTGCTCATGGTGTCATCCTCATCCGAGTCCCCCAGGCTGGTGCTCTCCAACTCACTAGTCATCAGGGTAGAGGAGCTCTCGTACCCAGCCAGGTGGCGTTCCAGCCTCGAAGGGCCACTGGGTCGGTGGCCCCCCACTGGATATGAACAGATACCTCAGGAACCAGACCTCAGGCTCCTGACCCCCATCAAAGCATAGATTTGGCCCAACCTTTCCCCAACTTCTAATCTACCCAGGCTCGGGACAGGCCCTCTCACCACCATGCTCACTGCTGTCTCTCCTGCGAGGTCGCTCCCGTCGCAAAGACACTACTGACTCTGTTTCTGTCTCAGGCTCCAGATTTTCACGGCTGCTGGACACATTAGGGCTAGATGGGCAGAGATGGTTTCCAGTCAAGTCAGTGGGGCAGGGCTGCAACTCCAAATGCTTGGCTTCCCCTCCCAGAAGATATGGACTTCATTTCTCTCCCCTGGACTAGAATCCTGAGTACTCACTGGAAAGATGGAGGCCTGGAGTCCCCAATGCCACTGGTCCTTTCTGGTGGCAAAGGGGGTAGTGGTGGAGGTGGAGGCACCAGTTCTGCCCTAGGCTCATGGGCTGTGGAAGCCATCTCAGGCTGGGGGTTATCTGATGACACTAGCTAAAGGGGTGCAAGTTATTTAGAGAAAAAAAATGGCTCAGTTGGGAAGTGAGATATATGGCATAGGAGAATAAATTGAAAGGTCTAAAAAAGGGGACAGGTTCTGAAACTAAAACACAATAAAGCAGCCCAACAGAAGCTCCAGAAGCCTGTGGGGCTCCAGCTGGCCCTTCAAACAGGCAGGGTGGCAAAGAGCCAGGGCCTCTAGCAACCAAGCAGGAAGAGAGCTACAGAATAAAGTGACACTTGGAGGAGCTCAGCAATGCAGAGGGGCTGGGCCTCAGAGCCAGGGCCCCTTACCCAGGATACCACCCTTCCGTTGAAGCAGGGGAGGCGAGCACTGTCATCTGAAATTTCTTCCTTCACCACACTGCCAAGAAACAAGGTAAACGTCAATTAGAGAGGACTAGCACCCCTACTCCCTAACTTCTTCACCTGAAAAATGAGAACTATCCAAGTCCTCTCCTCTTAAATCTAAGATCTTCCAAATTCAATGCCCTTTCCTTACTTCTCCTCCTCTCCCCAGCTCATCCTGAGGTTCAGTGTCACTCCAAAGACTTCCTAATCAGATTCAAACCTCTCAGCTGAAATTCAAAGGTCATCGCTAAGGTTCACCCCTAGCAGCCTTCGTGATGGCATCCCAACCTTCAACCTATTCCCCATATATCTTCCCCAAAAAAGGCTTGGTCCTCTTCTAAGTGTCTACTCTTGTCTTCCCTTAGTTTCCTCTAACTCACTTGCAGATAGTTATCTAACTATGCTGTCTTTGCCTGATGCTCATTAGGCCAAAGAGTGCTTTCTCGTTCCCATTCGTTCCCCTGTGCTTCATGTGACACAAACAGCACCTAAACAATTTACTCCACCTAAAAGACCTTAAAGTCAGGCTTTGGAGGAGGATCCTCTCTCCTGTGGGTCCCTCACTGTGCCTGGGCTTGCCTGTTTTCAAATACCACATTAAATTATTAATATCCATTCTTTTCAATAATATGTCCATGTAGCAGAGCAGTCCCTGACAGCTGATAGGTGTTAACAAGTATTTGTTGACTAATGGGATAAATATATGAACTATAAGAATATCAACCCTGAAGAGACAGTCTCATTGTCTGTCTGCCCTCTCTCTCTCTCTCTCTCTC